>NC_134355.1:380569426-380869426 GCF_048569485.1 Anomaloglossus baeobatrachus
CATAGGTTTGCACCAGTGGGACACTAATGGAAGTCCAACAGCCACTTTTAGGATGCCACTAAGTTTCCTCAGTGTTTGCTAGTATAATGGCTTAGTAACAATGAGTTTGAGTGCGCAAAGGGCAGGAGGGTACAGTGGCAGGGTTGTGGATCTGGGTAGAGGAAATGAAGCCTCCCTTTCTATCCCTCCTAATGGGGAAATGCAGCGAGGAAATCCCTGACCTTAGCTACAGACGCTGTCATCTTGTGTAGCTGTTAAAATCTGATTTCACGGACCTGACTGTCACCTATGGCTCTGACCCTGCCGGTATTAGCCCTTACAAGGACTAATAGAAACTTCTATCCCTATTCTATATAGCGCTGTGTATAGAGCGTACACAGCAGTATCGGAGACAGGAGCTACGCCAGCGGTGACTGACACCAAGATGCAGAAGGCAGATAATGGCGTGCTGGAGGAAAATGTCCGTTTTTATAATGCATGGACATGTGATATGGACATCCTATCACACATGCCGTTGCTTCTCTGGCTAAAAGTCCACTTAGCTGTGTGTGTGTCTGGGATTGGCTGACATGCTGGCCCGCCCCACTACACGCGTGCGCTTAAGGAAGGAAGACAAGGGAAAAAAAAAAAATGGCGATCGCCATTATCCAAACAGCAGTGATCTGAATGCGCTGTTCCCGCACACTATACGCTGAAATTTCATAATAGTGTGAGTCACAGAATGACTGACACTATTACAGCGGAAAGCCAGCTAGTAATTAGCTTGTCTTTTTGCTGCTAGAACCGTTCTCGAACGTATCTAGAACTATCGAGCTTTAGCAAAAAGCTCGAGTTCTAGTTCGATCTAGAACAGCCCCCAAAATCACTCGAGCCGCGAACCACGCTCAACTCTAGTCGTTATGCATTATGGGTTTCTCCAACTGTATTAAGTCCAGCATAGTCATAGATCTGTCAGGGGTGAATCAAGTATCGGGTGGTCAATAGCTAACATTTCATATGATGATAATCAGTGCCGATACTTAGAGTTCACTTTTTGTGTGGAGTCTGTTTATCAGTGCTATAGAGCTAAGGTCCTAGGCATCACTAAGATAAACAATATCTCTATTTTTTTTCTGCCAGAAGCAGAAAATAACATAAATATCCTCAAAATTGCTTCCCGTATAAATTTGTAAGCTTATAGTCCTATTAGATGAAAATATAAAAAATGCAGGGTTAGAAGATATGTACATGAATGAGTAGTGGTCACATGAATGGTATGTAGCCCGTTTTCAAATCCTGCAGCCACCATGATATAGAGCTGTGAGAGCAGAACAGATTCATATATAGTTTGTGAGAAAAGATTGAGTAATCAGTGTTTTCATCATTTAAACCTTTGCTCTTGTTAGGATTTTCAGTCCAGTGAGTAGTCCTATCAGTAACTGACAGCTTTCTAAGTATGAGTGCACACAGAGGTATCTGTCAATGATAGGACAGGAAACCATAGAAATAACATTTTCAACAAATGATTGAAAACAGGCAACATTGCATCTTTTCTCACAAATTGTTTTTCAATCTGCTTTGCTCCCCTTGCTCTATATGATGCTTGCACATTGGACAGTATTTTCAAGGTGATAGGTTACCTTTAATGGGACAGCACACCTGTAAGTATAAGTGTTATACAAATAGACAAATATAACCTAGAACAGAACAATGCATAGAAACCGTACGGCAAGTAAAAAGTAACACTGTATAAAAACATAGGATAATTAGTTAACATTTTTAATGAGAAAAAAAAGCGTAAGCCATCAAACCACGACAAAGAGTAATTAGGATCGTTCCTACTGTAGAAACTTACATTGCTATGTGCCATCAGGCCTTATAATAGATGAAGGCAAAGCTGCACCAGGGCATCTGAATATATAATGGTGCACATATTAAGGTGAGATGAGTTACTATAGCAGGGACCATTGTGATTGGGTGCACCTTGCTGAGGTGGTATGGATTTTGTGCTTAATACAAAAGAAAGTTAACTAAGTACTCCATGTTTTTAAATGTGGTGCTATTGACTTACCATAGGGTTTCTATGCATTGTTTTTATTCTAGGTTATATTGTCTGTAAATAGCTACATTGTAAGTGAAGGGCTGGTCTGTGGGGGTGCAGTGCTGTTATGTCTGCCAAGCAAAAGATGTCTCTTACCAATTGTTAGAAGATTTCAAGACAGATACTGTTTTCAGCTCCGAAACAGAGTGTCTGTCAGGTGATGAAGGCTCCAATTCTAAGCCGAAAACAAGTTCATGTGGTTTAAGAATCTTATAAGACAGAAATTACACCTATAAATGGTGAGAGACTTCTTTTGCTCTGTAGCTAGTATGCTACTGCACACACGCAAATCGGCTCTTCACTTAAGGCCCTGTCACACACAGAGATACATCTGCGGCAGATCTGTGGTAGATCTGTAGTTGCAGTGAAATTGTGGACAATCAGTGCCAGGTTTGTGGCTGTGTACAAATGGAACAATATGTCCATGATTTCACTGCAACCACAGATCTGCCAAAGATTTATCTCTGTGTGTGACGGGGCCTTTATCCTAACCCAGAGAACTCAGAGAACCAAATGGTATTTGGTGCTGCAGTCCTGCACAGAGGTGAGTGTATAACACATACTCACCATTACTTCCATATCCATCTGCATCTAGCACCTCCCTAAATGATTGGCCACACTATAAGTCTATCCCGATATATTACACATATACTAACAGATGTGGTGGCGCATGTTTTTGGATTCACTTTATTTTCTTGTACTCTGTACATTTGGAGGTGTGACCGCATCATTGGTATACGCACCATTATATCTCCAGCTTTCAACAGACAAGTATAAAACAGTAAGATCCATGTTCAGCTCTTCCCCTATCTATTTTAAGGCTTGCTGGCACATAGAGATGTAAGTTACTAGAGTAGACACTATCCTGATTAGGTATAAATTTTGAGTTTGGATGGTTTCTACCCTTTGTTGATAAAAAAATAAATAAACTAAGTACCTTGTGTCTTTTACATGTGCTACTATTTACTTACTGTAGGCTTTCTATGCATTGTTTTTATTCCAGGTTATGTTTGTCCGTAAATGGCCACAGTGTGAATGTGTACCTACATATTACAATTATACTAAAAGGTGTGTTGGTCCATGTTTTTGCTTCAGTTTCTTGTATTCAGTATACCTTGTGGTTTCCATTGCATTGTATTTATTATACGTTATATTTTGCTTTAACAGTCAAAATAATCAATATAGTTGTAGTGTGTAGTGATGTCAGATAAGAATTCATATTCAAGAATAACTGTATTCTTTTTGATAAAGACAAAAATGAGGTGTCTAATGATCAATATTTTTTATATAAAGGCCCCATCAAATTAAATATTAAGGAGCCACAATTTAGAAAAATTGCACATAGGGTGGGAAGCAAAGGACTACCGAATTTTTCGCTTTATAAGACACACCAGATTATAAGACACACCCCAAATTTAGAGATAACAAAAAGGTAAAAAAAAAATGGGGTCTGGCTTATACTCCGGTGTTGTCTTACCGGAGGGGGGCGGCAGCGATGATGGAGCGGGGTCACAGGAGGCAGAGGCTGTGCTGGTAACGACGGTGGGTCTGTGCTGGCACGGACCATGGACAGACCATCTGGGATACCTGCCCCTATGCCACCGCAGCTTCCGCTGACAGCACAGTCACTGCAGTCCGCACAGCCAGCCGGCCGCCTGCACATAGTGGAAGCCAGCAGGCCACCCGACCACCCGCAAAGAGAGGCAACCGGCTGCCGGCACAGAGAGGCAGCTGCCTGCATGCACCGACAAGCACTTGGCTGCCCGCAGAGACAGGCATCCGGCTGCCCACACAGAGAGCCGCACAGACATCCCCCTGCCACTTATTGACCTCCCAGCAAGCTATATTCCGATTTTAAGACGCACCCCTTGTGACGACATGGACACCCAATGCCTCTCATGGGTTAAAGTTTCTTAAAATTCAGCCAGACATCATTGTTCTTCTGTGTGCTATCTCATGTTTGCTTAGCTATTGTTCTCCAGACTCTTCCAGTAATCATTGTATTGTAGTTGTGTATTGCTAATGTAATTACCTTAGTAGCCATTGTCTAGTCGGTGACTTCCAGACTACATGTATACCCTCAGTCTTTCTGTAGACATCATTTGGATGAACATTGTCCATGCAGCTTGAGATTCATCCAATGGGAGAGGCGATCTTATCCAACCAATCGATGAGGACGCAGTGTGCCCAGGGGGAGGGCTGTGGCTATAAGAAAGGACTTCTTTAAGCCACCACCAGGTTGTTGATGGATGCTGATGGATCCAGTCTAAGCTCTTAGGAGCTGACTAGAGGATCAGGATACCTTATGTCTTCAATCTAGGGGCTCCGGTTCTGGTTCGAGACCATATCCACAGTCTAGGGATTTCGACTCCGGCTGCCAGGATTGTATCATCATACCAGGACTACCTCAGGAGGACACTCAGGTTGGGACAGTTCCGTCACCTGCTACAGACTTTGCAGACCTCAGACTGCTTCCTAAATCTGGCATTATTCCTTTCTCGGTGGGTACCCACCAAAAGCGGGGTGCTGCTGGATTGGAGTAAATAGCCCTGGGACCTCTGAGGCATGGACATTCTAAATCCCTGGTGAGCCAGCAGAAGGGTGAGACTCTGTTGCCTGTTACATTTGTGTTTTGCTGGTTATGTGTTATGTGCCGTTAATTGTTTAGGGATCCAATAAAGTCTAATTATTGTGGTTCCCTCACCCTGTGTTGTCTGAGTAGTGTTACGCCCACGGTTAAGGAGGCCGGCGTTCAGTTGGGATGAGCCCTGAGCCACGCTGTCTTTCTAAAGGCAGCGGGTTTTAGTGGACGAGAGCACCCACTGAGCCCTGTGTCTCCACAATTGGTGGCAGCAGTGGGATACTACTCAGCCTGGTTTACCCAGGGGAGCTGCAGAGGACTGGTGATCGTGGACACCGTCCAGGGCTCAACAACCAGGGAGGCACATAAGCATACCCAGCAGGCCATAGGGGAAGCATTCAGGTTTTGGACGCTGCATGTCCAACCCCACCAGCTCAGCCATGGGACAAGGACCAGAGAGGAGTTACGACCGCAGCAGTAAATGGATGCTACAGGATCTGTGCCAGAGGCGAAAGATTATCTACTGGAATGCTGAAACTCGGTCGGACTTGATCCAGAAATTAGTCCGTTGGGATGCCCAGAATGATGCAGAGGACGATGAGGATCCTGCCGATATTGACTCAGAGGATTTAAACTATATGCCACATCATGGATCTAGTGACAATCGGGAATCAACTTTGTCCAAAATGGCCCAAGCCACAGCGTTGTTGGATGCATTGGGGCCTAGATCCTCAAGAGAAGAGAGGGCTTGGGTTCTGGAATATGTTTATGGGATTCCAGCTGCCGTACTGCTAGCACCAGCCGCTCGAGAAGGATGGTCCCCCTACCCAGCAGAAGCTGCACCAAAAGAAAGAGGCCGCATGCTTGGAGCCCGTCTGCCACTCCAACCAGTCAACATATGCCGAGATGAACCAATGAGACCTGAGGAATGCTACTCCCAAGAAACACCAATAGCTGAGGAAGTGGTTTATCCAGTCCACACCCTACAGCAGGCCGGACACTGTACACCAGCCAACCTCCATCCCCACATCCAGACGGTCAAGGTCGGTGATATACAGGCTCAGGGACTTCGAGACATTGGATCTTCCATCACTCTGGTAAGCCCAGTTAGTTTCCCCAGACGACCATTTACCAGATTCCCAATTATCCATCTCCCTGGCTGAGGGCCAGCGCTCGGACTCCCTCTGGCATGTGTGTAGTTGGACCTAAGGACCGGAGAGGTTGAGGTGGAGCTTGTGGATAACCTCCCCACCCCTGGTATTTTGGGAACTAACCAGGAAGCGATCGATGTGGGACTTGTGAACAGTCTCCCTATACCTGTCATTGTGGAGACTGACCAGAGCAAGGATGATGTGGAGCTTATGGACACCGTCCCCACACCTGTTATTTTGGTGTGTGACCAGGAAGAGGTCCATATAGAGTTTATGGACAGCCTCCCCACACCTGTTGTTTCGGGGACTAGCCAGGAGGAAGTTGAAGTGGGGTTCATAGATGGCCCCACCAAGCCTGTTGTTTTGGATACCACTCACAGGGAAGTGAAAGTGGGGCTTGGGGATTACCTGCTCACACCAGTCATTTTGGAGAATGACCTAGGACAAGGACTATCTAGTCAGTTGGAAGCAGCCATCACCCACTTCCAAGCCAAGCAGGACCCTGATGTGGATCTTTCTAACATCTTTTCCAAGGATAATTCACATTCCCAGTCTCCAGCATCCACTTCTGAGCCAAGAACCGTGAGTAAGCCTAACCACACTGTGGCTATTGACTGGGGGAAGATTGATAGTAAGAAATGTATGCAAGCCCAACTCATGGACCCCACCTTAGTGCTTGTCCACAATATGGCTGCTCAACTTGGGGGAGGTAATCAGGGGGAGGTGTATAGATGCAAGCCTCTGTTGCTGACCTCACCATTAAAAAGGACAATGCCGTCAAGAGGAGAAGGATGATCGGAAGCCTATCATGTCTGGCTAATATTAAGAAGGGGGAGGAATGTGACGACATGGACACCCAATGCCTCTCATGGGTTAAAGTTTCTTAAAATTCAGCCAGACATCATTGTTCTTCTGTGTGCTATCTCATGTTTGCTTAGCTATTGTTCTCCAGACTCTTCCAGTAATCATTGTATTGTAGTTGTGTATTGCTAATGTAATTACCTTAGTAGCCATTGTCTAGTCAGTGACTTCCAGACTACATGTATACCCTCAGTCTTTCTGTAGACATCATTTGGATGAACATTGTCCATGCAGCTTGAGATTCATCTAATGGGAAAAGCGATCTTGTCCAACCAATCGATGAGGACGCAGTGTGCTCAGAGGGAGGGCTGTGGCTATAAGAGAGGACTTCTTTAAGCCACCAGGTGGTTGTTGATGGATGCTGATGGATCCAGTCTAAGCTCTTAGGAGCTGACTAGAGGATCAGGATACCCTGTGGCTTCAATCTAGGGACTCCGGTTCCGATTGACGACCATATCCACAGTCTAGGGATTTCGACTCCGGCTGCCAGGATTGTATCATCATACCAGGACTACCGAAGGAGGACACTCAGGTTGGGACAGTTCAGTCACCTGCTACAGACTTTGCAGACCTCACACAGCTTCCTAAATCTGGCATTATTCCTTTCTCGGTGGGTGCCCGCCAAAAGCGGGGTGCTGCTGGATTGGAGTAAATAGCCCTGGGACCTCTGAGGCATGGACATTCTAAATCCCTGGTGAGCCAGCGGAAGGGTGAGACTCTGTTGCCTGTTACATGTGTGTTTTGCTGGTTATGTGTTATGTGCCATTAATTGTTTGGGGATCCAATAAAGTCTAATTATGGTGGTTCCCTCACCCTGTGTTGTCTGAGTAGTGTTACGCCCACGGTTAAGGAGGCCGGCGTTCAGTTGGGATGAGCCCTGAGCCACGCTGTCTTTCTAAAGGTGGCGGGTTTTAGTGGACGAGAGCACCCACTGAGCCCCGTGTCTCCACACCCCTCATTTTCCTCTCAAATTTTTGGGAGGAAAAGTGCGTCTTATTCCTTCAAAGCAGATTACCGTATTTTTCGGATTATATCACATAAAGCAATTTTGACTTTATAAACTAAGGAAATAATACAATCCTTAGGCATATTTTTAATTCCAAACTATCATGTTTCATGTGTGGCAAGGCAAGACCAAATAGATCCTGTGGTATAAATGGTCCAAGGCATAAATGTTATCATATACTTTCCAGTGTAAATGGCAAAGTCAATTTAGCATGTATAATTGAGACAGTCAAATGCTGTAGGGCAGGACTTCTGACCCTTTTAAAAATCCAATAACCTGGACTTGGTCCTTAAATACATTACAACTAAGTACTGCCTTGATGGTAGCCTCAAATAGCTGATAGCTAAATAACTAACTGTAATACTTTAAATACTGCAGATGAGAAGTAGTTGTCAGGTGCCTCAAAGATCTTGCTGACAAATTTTAGCCAGGGTGAAATCGCAAAGCACTGCTCCATGAGTTGTGACAGTCCATCTTGAGCCTGTTTACTTACAGTGGAAGTCTTAAAGCAGCAGAAGTAACAAGGCATTAGAAATAACTATGGTTGGTGTTGTATTTATACTGGCATCGCACAGGCATGTGCAATCCTATATATATTATTGAGCTGTGACAACATAATCATTTAGAAGAATTAAGTAGGTATACCTGAGAGATATAAGACCATAATAACGTTATAACTAGTAATATGTCTTAGATATGGAACATCAGCATCCCAAATATAAATCTAGTAGTCCTGTATGCCATATGCAATACATAGACTACATAGAGTCATCTTCACCAAATAATTAATGCTTACTACTTAGATAATAGGAACAGAACCAGGTATATGAAATAGATACTGGAACATAATAAAGCTTACCACATAAATATTGGAAGAGAACCAAGTTTACTTCATAACTACGGAAGCAAAATCAAGATTATTACATTGATCCGGGACCTGAACCAAGCTTACCACATAGATATAGTAATAGAATAAAGCTTACTAAATAGACACAAAAGCATAAACAAGCTGTGTACATAGATACGAAAATATAACCAAGTTTACTATACTCATATAGATATGGTATAGATATGGTATCACGCACGTGGGTCTGGGCATAATGCGCCACAGATTGGGCTTATCCTGGAGGGGTGATTTTCACAATAGCCTTTGATGGCAAGATTGGACTTGGATGCTGGTGGACACAGGGTACCACTCCAGGGCAGTCCTCGGTACTGAAGCAGCTGACCCAAAGTGTCAGGGATGCAGATACAGGAGGACACAAAGGATGGTGAAAAATCAGCAGGCAGGAGTCGGTACAGGTGACTGATGTGACGCCCTGGACTAGCCGGGTAGTCACATACATAACAACATGCACACACACCCAACCCTAGACAGTAACAACAGTCAGACAAAAACCCTTGTTGCCTCCCTCCAGGGCCTGAGGTCCACACCAGGTGGGGTAGAGCCAGGCGGTTGGCCCCACCCACCGAGGAGTTCACAGGCCTGGAGGCGGGAAAAGGAGACAGTTTAGTTTTGGAGGTGAAAGGAGGAGGACACGAACTGCAAGTGTCTGGGTCTGAGCCCAGGCACTGACAGCAAGGTTGGCAGATGGTGGTGGCCGTCTGCAGGAGTTGGTGGAACTCTGCAGAGCCGTAAGGACCGGGACTGGGCGGTGGCTTACCGGTACCGAACCGAGGAGCGGAGTGAAGCTAAGCACACACAGGCAGGGCCATCGGACCCCGACCAGGCTTGAAGCCGCCATCAATAGTCAAATCCGAGTGTGACAGGAACCCCAGGGGTTTCCCAACAACCAAGTCCCGACAGAAGGCAACCGCTCACACTGTGAGGATATACAGCCACCGCCACAGGCTAGAGATCCAAGGGCCAGCACCTGCGGGCAAAATGGGCTCTTACGGCACCTATACGCCGGGGAGCGGACTACCGGTGGGCAACCACAGGAGTCAGAACATTAATAAAAAGGTGCAGGGAAAGACAGCCACCATCAGCCGTCCGGGGAGAGCACAACAACAACATTGCAGCCGGCTGCGGGACCCATCCATCCGGCCGTGTTTGGTTTACCAGAGACTCTGCCAGTGATTGTCTGAGTGAGTACACCAGTGCCGTCCGGCACCGTGCCGTGCTGCCCCTGCAACCCTGCACCCCAGCCATCCAGCCTCCCCGCTACACCACCGGGCCCCGGGATCACAAACCCCCTACCCACGGAGGGGACAACATCCTAGCTGCTCCCTACCATCTCTCCCGGGATCCCCGTCACCAGCAGCGGTGGTGCGCTCATCACCATGTCCTGTGGGTGGCGTCACGAACAATCTCCCTAACCAACCCATCCCTTTTCACTCACGGGTGAGGAGCGCTGCTCAAGTCCCCGGGTCCGGCCCACCGCTCGAGCCACCGAGCAGCAGCAGCAGAAGCCCCGGACCCGAGCATGGCGAGCGCGTCCCCTCCACCCGAGACACTGACAGGATGGGTTCAGAGCTGGATCTAGGCAGGACAGGTTTGGGTTCTAGTACAGACAGCAAAGATTCAGGTACAGGCAAGACGGGTTCAGGTTCCGTTACAGGCAGGATGGGTTTATTGTAGCTGTTCTGCTCTGAACCAAACATCATATTATGGGATCACCGGTGAGGTCCAAATTGCATTGGGTCTTTTAGATAAAGAGCGCTCAGAGAAAGGAAATACAGACTTGTGAGCAAAATCAGTTTCTGTTTATTTACTTGTGCACGCATAACATACCATTTACAAACCAATTGGAAGTTCACAAGTTGCCCCCCTCCTCTCAGACATACGTCAAATATGACATAGAAGTTTAAGAGACTCAGAGACTTGCATATGAGATAAGAAATTGGCTAAAAGATAGGAAACCAAGAGTAGTCATAAATGGTATGTTCTCTAAATGGGCTATACTATAGTCAGCTGTTGGGTACCGCAGGGATCTGTGCTAGGACCAATTCTTTTTAATCTCTTTTTTAATGACCTTGTGGATGGGATTGATAGTAAAGTGTCAGTCTTGGCTGATGACACCAAACTATATAGGATATTAAAAACTGACCTTGATAGTACAATATTACAAAACAATACGGATAAATTGTCAGAATGGGCACATACTTGCCAAATGAGATTTAATGTTGATAAATGTAAAGTAATGCACCTAGGACGGAGTATTCCTATAGCTGCATATACATTAAATGGAAGTAAACTCGGGACTACAGAACAGGAGAAGGACTTGGGTATTCTGATTACAAGTAATCTGAGCAGCAGCTCTCAATGTCAAGCAGCAGCTGCAAAAGCAAACAAGATATTAGGGTGTATAAAAAGAGAAATTAGATTCCGTGATCCCGACGTATTGTTACCCCTCTATAAATCCCTTGTAAGGTCACATCTAGAGTATGAGATCCAGTTTTAAGCTCCACATTTTAAAAATGACATTCAGAAGTTAGAGTCAGTTCAAAGGTGGGCAACTAAATTATCACAAGGAATGGAAGACCTCCCATATGATGAGAGGTTGAAAAAGATGGAAAAGCAATTCCGGCAGCTAAATAGGAAAGGGTTCTTTACAGTTAAAACAGTCAGACTGTGGATTGCCCTACCACAAGAAGTAGTAATGGCAGATACTATAACAGCTTTTAAAAAGGGCTGGATGAGTTCCTCAGTACACAACATTGTTGGTTATAAATTACTTAATGACAAAATATATAATTGGTGAAGCTTATGTTTTTTGGCTAAGATACAAACCAATACCTCATATATATTTGATATATATTGTTTTGCAAACTTTTATACATGATGCAGCCAAACCCCTTAATATAGGCCGTGTATACTTGAGCCCCTGTCCCTGTATGTTGCACTTAGGTAGTGTCTGGGCAACCCGCCTGATGATCTAAGGCTAGGGACCCACTTTGCGTTTTTACCTGCGTTTCTGCAGCGTTTTGAGAAGCACCTTTATAATGCCAAATGGCCTGAGTTTTGCGTTTCCATGATATTCAATGGATAAATGTGATTTCCAGACCCCACTTTGCGTTTTAAAAGGCTGCGTTTCCTTTGCATATTTTGTGGCAAAAACCATGCGTTCAAAGAAGCACCTTGTCAGTTGTTTTTGCCATTTTGGGAGCATTTTGCTAACATTGGAGTCAATGAGAATGGTCAAAAACCAAGATTCCTACAAATTCCTGCGTTTTACCTGCTTTTTCTGTGCAGAAAACATGCGTTTTGGACTTACAAAACGCATGCTTTTTGCACATTAATTTAATGATTTCATATGTCCCTTTTCACACACACATAATCCGACAATAAAATTAAAGAAAATGTATAATGTATTGCTATTTTTCCAATAAATACTATATTACCGCTATAATTTCATTATATATTTCTATTTTCTTTATAATTTATAAAATTATGTATTTAATCCTTTTTTTTCTCTTTTTTCATTATTTTTGACTGTTTTAACTTTATTTAGCAGTGTCAAGATTTACAAAATGCATCTGGCAAAAAGCAGGTGGAAACGCATGTAAAAAGCGCTGAAAACGCATCAAAAATGCGGCAAATACGCATGCATTTAAAGCCCGCTACACACGCTTCAATATATCTCACAATCCGTCGTTGGGGTCAAGTTGTAAGTGACGCACATCCGGCATCGTTTGTGAGGTATCTGCGTGTGACAGCTACATGCGATCAGGATTGAATGCAAAACCGTTGATCGCAAACACATCGTATCATTCTCTAGAATTGAGCGTTTTGTTGCACGAACCTAGTCAATTGTAACGTGTGACATCCCTCATACGATTTTGTTGTCTGATGCTATGTGCGCAGGTGTGCGCTCTGCACCGCAGCTAAAAAAAGGTCTGCTTCAGAGCGCAGCTGAAAAGCTGCGTTCTGAAGCGCCTCACAATGTCTGTCATGCACTAATCTCTGTCAGTCCGTCACTATCTCTGTCCCTCACTCTCAGTCCATGTCAGTCTATCCCCCTCTCTCATATACTCACCGATCCCCGACCCCTGGCGCTGCACGGCATTCACACTGCTCCGGCGGCTTTTACTGTTTTGAAAAAGCCGGCCGCCCATTAAACAATTTCGTATTCCCTGCTTTCCCCGCCCACCAGCACCTATGATTGGTTACAGTGAGACACGCCCCCACTCTGAGTGACAGGTGTCACACTGCACCCAATCACAGCAGCCGGTGGGCGTGTCTATACTGTGTAGTGAAATAATTAATTAAATAATTAAAAAAAACGGCGTGCGGTTCCCCCCATTTTTAAAACCAGCCAGATAAAGCCATACGGCTGAAGGCTGGTATTCTCAGGATGGGGAGCTCCACGTTATGGGGAGCCCCCCACCCTAACAATATCAGCCAACAGCCGCCCAGAATTGCCGCATACATTATATGCGACAGTTCTGGGACTGTACCCGGCTCTTCCCGATTTACCCTGGTGCATTGGCAAATCGGGGTAATAAGGAGTTATTGGCAGCCCATAGCTGCCAATAAGTCCTAGATTAATCATGTCAGGCGTCTATGAGACACCCTCCATGATTAATCTGTAAGTTACAGTAAATAAACACACACCCGAAAAAATCCTTTATTAGAAATAAAAACACACACATATACCCTGGTTCACCACTTTAATCAGCCCCAAAAAGCCCTCCTTGTCCGGCGTAATCCAGGATGATCCAGCGTCGCTTCCACCGCAGCTGCATGGAGGTGACCGGAGCCGCAGCAGACACAGCCGCTCCGGTCACCTCCATGCAGCAAATGAAGACAGCCGTGCGATCAGCTGCTGTCACTGAGGTTACCCGCGGCCACCGATGGATGCAGCGGTGGCCGCGGGTAACCTCAGTGACAGCAGCTGATCGCGCGGCTGTGTTCATTTGCTGTGTGGAGGTGACCGGAGCGGCTGTGTCTGCTGCGGCTCCGGTCACCTCCATGCAGCTGCGGTGGAAGCGACGCTGGATCATCCTGGATTACGCCGGACAAGGAGGGCTTTTTGGGGCTGATTAAAGTGGTGAACCAGGGTATATGTGTGTGTTTTTATTTCTAATAAAGGATTTTTTCGGGTGTGTGTTTATTTACTGTAACTTACAGATTAATCATGGAGGGTGTCTCATAGACGCCTGACATGATTAATCTAGGACTTATTGGCAGCTATGGGCTGCCAATAACTCCTTATTACCCCGATTTGCCAACGCACCAGGGTAAATCGGGAAGAGCCGGGTACAGTCCCAGAACTGTCGCATCTAATGTATGCGGCAATTCTGGGCGGCTGTTGGCTGATATTGTTAGGGTGGGGGGCTCCCCATAACGTGGAGCTCCCCATCCTGAGAATACCAGCCTTCAGCCGTATGGCTTTATCTGGCTGGTTTTAAAAATGGGGGGAACCGCACGCCGTTTTTTTTAATTATTTAATTATTTATTTCACTACACAGTATAGACACGCCCACCGGCTGCTGTGATTGGGTGCAGTGTGACACCTGTCACTCAGAGTGGGGGCGTGTCTCACTGTAACCAATCATAGGCGCTGGTGGGCGGGGAAAGCAGGGAATACGAAATTGTTTAATGGGCGGCCGGCTTTTTCAAAACAGTAAAAGCCGCCGGAGCAGTGTGAATGCCGTGCAGCGCCGGGGATCGGGGATTGGTGAGTATATGAGAGAGGGCTGCTAACTTCAGTTACTCAGGAGATTAGCGGTCACCGGTGAGTCTTCACAGGTGACCGCTAATCAGGACGCGACACAGACACAGCCGCAGCATCACAATGAAGTCGGGTGAAGTTCACCCGAGTTCATTCTGACAGTGCGGCTCTGTCTGTGTCTGCTGTCATCTGCCATTCAGCTCTGCTACATGGCTGTCTGTGTCTGCTGTTAGCGGCCATGTAGCAGAGCTGAATGGCAGATGACATAGTAAAAACGCATCCCACATTACACACGCTTGGCAAGTCAATAAATAAAAAAAAAAAAAAGGTGCTCAATGCATACGTCACAGAACACATGATCTAAAGGATCGCACACAAAATTGACCAATTTAACATAGACTACTAACGCTCGTGTGACAGCAAATGAACGACCAACGTGAAATCTCATAGATCCCGTATGCAACCTGGGCGTGTCACATCGCAAATGCGATTGTACAACTAATTGCAACGTGTAAAGTGGGCTTTAAGCGCTAAAATTCTGGAAAAGGCAACTTTGGTCAAATCAATTAAGTCAAAAACATGCGTTTAGAACTGCAAATAAGTGAACGCAAAGTGGGTCCCTACCCTAATAGTATGAAAGTCACTAATAGGTTGCTAGGCGGACACCGTGCACTTACATGTGTGAACAGCTCCTTCTGCAGGCCACTGGTGTGCAATTTTATCATCTAGCATCACCCCCTCCATGATTGGTAGCATGTGAGTGATTGCTTTACCTTGCACCCGTGAAGCCTCCATCATATTGAGGGGTTTGGCTGCATTCTGTCAGTGCATTAGATTCTTTGGCCTGGGCTGACTGGATCAGTTGCCCTTTTTTTGCTGTAATTATGTTAAATTTATGGGGAAGCTCTAACTCCTTTTTTTGTTTCTTTTTTTTGTCATATTCCACTGACTGGCAGAAACTAACAGCAATATGGTTGGACTTCAAATTAAGAATATAACCAGCAGGAAGAATGTATTTGAATAGACCTGCTACCTTAATAAAACCAAAGCATGGATAAGAGAAACTAAACACAAAAAAAAAAGGTAACTTTATTGTGGTCCGGTGTACAAAGAAGCCAAGCACAGACTCATAAGTTCAAATCCAGGCGCTTGACAGAGAGAATGCAGATAACTGTTCGCCAGAGCACCCACACATGGCAAGTTCCAAAAGGCAATGGTTATGTATTTCTTTTTTTCTGTTGTATTCCCATGCACCCCTTCTCACCCACAAAAGGGTATATATTTTGTGGTTTGTTATTTTTCTTGTCCTCCTCTACCATATAAACAGCTACAAATTTTAAAGAGCCATCAGGTGGCCCTCTTTCATAAATTTTGAAGTGTCATCAGGTGGCACTCACTCAAATTTTGGAAAGCCAATAAGTGGCACTCACAAATAAATTTTGGAGGGCCATCAGGTCGCACTTACTCATCAATTTTGGAGAGCCATCATGCGGATTTTACAAATAAATTTTATAGAGCCATCAGGTGGATTTTATTCATAATTTTTAGAGGGCTATCAGGCGG
Organism: Anomaloglossus baeobatrachus; assembly: GCF_048569485.1. Lineage (NCBI taxonomy): Eukaryota > Metazoa > Chordata > Amphibia > Anura > Aromobatidae > Anomaloglossus > Anomaloglossus baeobatrachus. Next base: position 380,585,286 of record NC_134355.1, read on the forward strand.
CCCTTACTCATAATTATTCAAGGGCTATCAAGCGGTCCTCACTTAAATTTTGGAGGTCCATCAGGTTGCCCTCAGTCATACATTTTTGAAAGGCCAGGAGGGGGCCCTCACTTATCAATTTTGGAGGGCTATCAGGTGGCCCTTGCTCACATTTTGGAAGGCCATCAAGTGGCCATCATTTACCGATTCTGGATGCCATCAGGCTGCCTTTATTCTAAGGCCATCTGGCGGTACTTCATCGTCAGCCACCACTAATTTTCCCTGTGTGCTGTTCCCACCTTATACCAGCATGTGTCCCTTTACATCCCCCATGATCTGACCAACACAGTTACTGAGAATGTTCACTTAACAACCAAAACATGGACAAGTGCTTATGGCCATAGATGCTACATTTTTCTGACGGAACTCTGAGTGAACCTTGTGGAGGCCGGAACCAAGTCGGACCCTGGGATGGCACACGTGCTATCAATGCTGAGGATTGCAGGTAATAATTCATCAAGGTTTCTTCCACCTCCTACACCAGTCCCTGAATCATCTCCTCCTCCATCTCCGAATTGTCATCTTGGAGCACGTTATCCATATCAGTCGCAAGCTTTAAGCACTGCTGCACTGCCTCTGTAAAGCAGCTTGTACCGTTCTTTCAGTGCTGCAGCAGCAATTGTGGGTTCCAGCTCCCCAACTAGTGTGCGATGTGACCACATGCTTGAGCTCCACATTACCCATGTTAACAAGGCTTTGTGAGGAGCAGAGGCAGTAATTGAATACCAGCATCCACACACAAAAAACAACACATATACATGGATGTCTGACATCTGTGAGGTTCGCCAAAACGTTAACTCACAATTCAAGAGGAAGCTTTGCATATAGACCAGGTGGAGATGGAGAAAGTACACAGGGTGCTAAATGCTGGCATATTATGATTGCTTGCCCTGAAAATGTGGCGTCCAAGTAGCAGAATACTCAAACAAGTATCAAGCGTCTTGAGCACTCCAATGCTTGATCGAGTACCGAGCAGTGCAAGCACACTCGCCCATCACTAGTAATGTCACTTAGAAAAAAGGGACATTATCTTACAGCAGATAAAGTTATTATGCATAGTTCAAATCACATTAGCACCATCACTCAATCATTAAAAAATGTGAATTTTGCTTTACAATTAAAAGAGTAAGGGAAAAGTTACACAAGAATTGAAATAAAATCATGTAAATGCGTTTCTCAATTTTATACAAACACTTTTTCAGTACCAGACAGAACTCTCAATTTTCTTCATTTCCTATGTATGTAACTAAAGTTCCCAATCTCCATAGGATGAGGCTAAGCAGTGGAAATCCATCTGAAATCTGCAGTACTGTATGGTCAAGGTTCTGCATGAACAGTTTTGTTTCTTTGTCAAATGCTTCACAATGCAATGGTTCTTGGTTTTCTTTTCTGCGTTGCAAAAGATTTTCCAATAATGTGCATAGCAAAGCCATATTCTCATATTTTATTATGTTATATTTGCCCTCGACCTGTAATAGTAATAATATAAAGAAAAATAATAGTAATAAGAATACAAATAATAATTGTGGCAATTATTGATTCATTCTGATAACATTTCATTATACATAGTATAATATTTGAGTTTTGATTACATATTGTTATCGAAAACAATTACAAGAAAAAAATAACATTTATCTTTACTGAATTATAGTAATTGTTTATTTAAATTGTATCTAAAATTGTAAAATTATTTTCTAATATAATGTGGTCTGTTAAACAGTAGAGAAGCATGTATTTCACCTAGCAGAAGTGCACTGCTCTAGTATAACTGCGTACACTGTGGTGTACAGACTCATAGTCTATCAATAGAGCCAGCACACCATTGAGCAAGGATTCATGTTTGAGTTGAGAGTTTCTGAATGGTGAGTTGTTTGAGCAATCAATGGGGTTTCAGGCATATTATAAAATCTGTAATATTACATGTTAATTCCAATACAATAACCACATTAATTGCTAAAATTGAAGGGAATCAGGTTTTTGCTACCCCATCTGAGAGCAGCATGATGTAAATCAGAGACCCTCATTTCAGCAATGTATCACTAACTACTGTAGGTTGCATGTTGCATTTTTTAATAAAATCACAGTTTTATCTATTGCAGATCTATCAGTTCTCTGCATGCTCAACTCTGTTTACAGGGAGTATGTCAGCAGGTTTTTGCTATGTAATCTGCAGACAGCATGCTGTAGTGGTTAATGCAGAAAGTTCAGCAAAGCATCTCTTATCACATTGGGTGCAGTTGTTTACATGTTTGTTTTAACTTCAAGAAATTATAATTGTTGAATAGGCACACCCACAATAGGCACACCCACTGCTGTGAGCAGCAGCCCACTGTCTATAGACTTTGTGTATAGAGAGTATGGTGTGGGCGATGGGAGCTCTTTGCGCTCTGCTTTATTGCTAAATCTAAAAACTCTGTCAGAACTGCTGCACCGGGTAAACTTAAGGCCCCGTTAGCGACGTCGTTGCGTGTGACACCTACGTGCTACTCCGAACGATCGCAAATAGGGTGAAAATCGTTGATCGTTGACACGTCGTTCAGTTTCCAAATATTGTTCATCGTTTGAAACACAGCAGACATATTGGTACATTTGACACCCTGCCAACGACGAACAACATCCACACGACCGCCTTGGTCAAACAATATATCGATGAACGATGTAGCATTACTTGTGAGATCTTTACGTGTGACAGCTAATAAATGACCTATGAGCGATCTCGGTAAATCGTAACTACGATATGGGCGTGTCACATCGCTAATGAGATCGTCAGATAAATCGTAGCGTGTAAAGCGGCCTTTAGTCATACATTCTTGAATTCAGGATCTCTTTGCCTAAATCATGCTGTTCTCAGATGAGGTAGCAAAAAGCCTGCTGACAGATTCCCTTCAACCCCACCCACATCACCGATTGTAGAATAAAATCTGAAGGAGACAAAATGGCGCAAATGGTGTATTCTCCGAGTGGAGCGGAAAAAAGGAGATTTGGAAAAACTCACCTTCGGGAGTTGTGAGGGTCACAACTACCATTAGAGCATAATGTCAAACCACGTTGGCTGACGCATACCCAGTAGATTCAAATAGTAACAGGAGGGAACAAAAGGTTAATCGCGCTGCTGTGGATATAAGCAGGAGATGAATCCAAGGGTTAATCTTCGTGATTCTTATTATTCAACGTGTTTCATAGTCCAAATGACTCCTTCATCAGGAATCAAAAACCACTGATGTACATCAAGATACAGTGCACAAGAGATCCTTATATACAAGTTTCAGGATTTGAAAAAAGGCACGCAGGTAACTGACGGTCACTTAATATGTTTTAAAAAAAAGGGAATTAAAAAAGCACAAATTCAAGTGGAAACTAATGAGAATCCTTGGAATGATTTCAAAAGGCTTGTTATGGGAGAGAAAAAATAAAAATGTAAAATGTCCGAAAATTGTTTTAAATGCATAAAGTTAAATAAAAAAATATGTAAAAAAAAATTTAATATACATATATGGGGGAAGGTATATGAACCATTGACAGTGTGTTAAGGTTGCAGGTAGAGAAATGGGAGCTTAGTGTATGGAACTATAGTATTACTAGTGCTCTACGGGAATAAAAAGCAGATAGTAACTGTGTAATAAGATGATGAGGATAAATATATATTTGTGACAATACAAATGCTGATAGAGTTAAGAAAACTGTGATAAAATTAGTTGTATAAAAATATATATTGTGTGTGTTTATGTTGAAGAAATTAGCTTAGGTAAGTTTGAAAGACCAAGCAAAAACAGGTAACAGAAAATGTGGCAGTAGGTCACCGAAGTGCACGTCGTACTGCGCATGTTGGCTAAAGGTATCCTGAGGACAAAACACTAAGTCAGCATCACTGCGCTGTGGATTACAATACAGTGTGCTAGGCATTTCTGGCCAGATCGTGCAAAGGAAAGCCTGGAGCAAAGGGACACCTTAGTAATCCAAGCACCACCAGGATCGGCTTGTAAACAAAAATAGTCTAAAAAATTAAATTTTTTGAATTATTGAAGAAAAACATGTTTGCAGGAAAAAACCTACCTCTCGCTATAGTGAGCTATGGTATGGTGCTGTGCTGTAATAAAAAGCAGACAGGAATTGACAAAAGAAGAAAGGAAGGGGTTAACACAAGTCATAGTGCCTGAGTCGAGTTGAGAAGCAAATGAAGAATAAGATCACAGGGATTGGGGTTCATCAGGGGTCAAGGGACCAAGGGACTAGAAATCGTCCCCTTCTAAAGGCCACCTGTCCAGCAGTCTGCAGTAAGGATAAAATGCCCAAGGAAATGAATATTAGTCCTAGTGAGGCATATCTCAGGATCCTGTCATCCTGTGAGGATAGAGATGAGCCATTTTAGCATCTAGAATGTATGGACAGATTCCAGGTTACTCCAACAGCCAATCACAGATGTCCATTCTGCGTGACAGGGTCTGAGATTTGCTGTTGGGTCTGTTAATTAAAAAAGACGTAGCGCTCGTTGGTATTTTTGATTCTCAGCACAGATAAAGCGGATGGCTATGGGCTGCCACCCCCATCTTCCTGGCTTTACCTTGGCTGGTAATCAAAATACAGGAAGCCCATTATTTTTATTTTAAAAAATAATTAATAAAAAAATGTGTGGGCTCCTGCCGAATTCTGATCGCCAGTCAGGTAAAGCCAGGCAGCTGGAGGCTGGGATTCCCCAGCGTGGTAAGGCCCAAGCATTCTGGGCCCTCCACGCTAAACCAGCAGCCCACAGCCGCCCCTGGAAATAGCACAATGTTTCTTTCTTCCAGGCACTTTACCCAGCTCGTACAGCGGCCCTGATGGTGGTGGCATGCTGGGTAATAAAGGGGTTAATACCAGCTTTGTATTCTCAGTTAGTACTAAGCCTGAAATTCATGCTGTCACACCAAATTAGACATGGCCACCATCAATTTCTAGTAAACAGTAAAAAAAACACACACATAGGAAGAATAATTTTATTAGAAATAAAACAAAAAAATATTTAGAGACTTCATCTTTATTATAAAAAAATCCTTAGTCCGACGTAGTCCACAGGTAGAGCAATGTCAGCTCTGCTTCATCGCTCTGTATAAAAAAGTGTCTCTACAGAGCGAGAAGTAAGGTGAGTATAGTCAGCTCTGCTTCATTGCTCTGTAAAGACAAGTTTCTTTACACAACGAGAAGCAGGGAGAGCATTGTCAGCTCTGTCTCTTTGCTCTGTAAAGACAAGCGTCTCTACAGAGAGAGAAGCAGGCTGACACTGAGGGTATGATTCCACTTGCGTATGACTCGTGCATCACCCCGCTCGAACTAACACTCTCCTGACAGGAGCGCCTCAGCTGCATGGAAATACATGCAGCCGACCCGCTCTTGTCAGGAAAGTGTGCGCCGTGCCGGGTGATACGATGCGAGACTCGCACAGTGAAAGTCTAAGTTCAATCAAGTCCAGGAGCCATGGACTCGGGTGAATCCAGATGTCACCGCGAACACGGCCGAAAACAGCCGAAGACTGCTGAGTGACGAGCAATGCAATGAACACCCCCGGAAGTTAACAGGACCTTCCATGATGTCATAGCCATGTGACCAGTCTGTAAGCCAATGTCTGTACAATATTTACACTAGACTGGTCACATGGCTATGACATCATGGAAGGTCTTTTAGTCAGTGGTGGATACCCAGGGGCACAGCAATGATTGGACGAGGAAGCAGAAGCGGCCAGGAGACACAGTCTGCAGGACACGTCGCGGGACCTGTAAGTATAATCAGAATGTTTTTTAATAATGTGCTTTTTTCTTTTTCTACAGCCCCTGGACCTGAACTGTAACACGAGCCTCCCAGGAAAGTTCATGTCCGAGATCGTGTGTACAAACACTATGTGTTCGTTACGGACCCCAAACTCTACAGTTCGGGTTCACCCATCACTACTCATTATTTATCATTTAAGGGACTCTATCAGTAGGATCAACCCTCTTAGGTCATTTATAAGACCATGCAGGGCATGGGAAGCTGATTAAAATGATATCATGATATCTGTGATCAGATGTGTTAATTCAGAGATATATTCATGCATTTCTTTATTTAAATCAGCTGCTCAAAGCTATGGGCACAACATACATTTGCATGACAATATTCCTCCTCCAGAGCTTATTTTAAATGCAACAGGGAGTTACCAGTGTGAGACATGTAAGTAACAGTACAGGAAAACTGAACTTTGTCTCATAAAAAGCATGATAGCCCTGCAGCTTTCACAGCTCTGCTGTATTACAACAATATTGCAATAGCTGCCTGGGAGATGGAAGCTGAAGCTGAGAGGAACCTGCAGATATGTTAGTTATAATCACACACAGTTCTTCAATAAAATCAGGAGACCAGAGAGCAGCCATTACACATCAAACTTATAATGCCCACTGGTATTTAAAATAGGCCATGGAGGCAGATTATATAGTGTCTGACCCATAGTCTGGAACAGCTCATGTACATATACGAAAAACATTGATTTCTCTGGAATACAACATCAGACCAAGGTAACGATTTATTCAAGAGAAGCACTTAGGGTCTATAGTATCTAAATGGAATTGTATTCTAAGATCTGTCAAAATAATAAGCCTTAAAAATGTGTTAAAGAGACCAGAAACAGAGATGGGAAGGATATAGATAATATGAGCCACACTGACTACAGTTGTTAAAATTTAATGGATACCTTGTAACTAGACATGAGCGAACCGGTCGCGGTTTGGTTCGCCGAACCGAGGTCTGGTTCGAGTTCGGTTTGGCGAACCCATGGGAAACAATGGGAGGCAATCACAAACACATAAAAACGCATTATAAATGTACACATACAGTTAATAAACATTGTCATAACACTTACCTGTCCCCGGGATGCGTCCTGCACTCTGTCTCCTGCAGCTTTTTCATCGGTAATTGCTGCATCCTCCGGGAACACCAGCAGTGATGCAGGACCTATCGTGACGTCAAAATAGCCATGTGACCAGTCACGTGTCTATTATCTCATTGGCTACAGACGGGTCACATGATTATGACGCGTCATGCTAGGACCTAAGGAGGGGGAAAGCTCATGCATAATGGACGCGCAACCAATCGTGATAGTGACAATGACTAAGGTCCATAAGTTCACATAAATACAATTTTTATTGGGTCCAAAAAGGCAAACACACACCATATACATTAAAAACAATTAAAATGTGCAAGGAACGCACAGATGCAAAACACATTCCCCTTTTGATTTTCATGCTAGGACCTGTCATTGCATCTCTCTGTTACACGGTGCACGTTTGTGTATCGCCGTGTACCGGCAACATGCTCTAGCACACGGTCGACTCCCCGCTCTGCTTCCCCGTTCCCTTAAGGTACCGTCACACTAAGCGACGCTCCAGCGATCCCACCAGCAACCTGACCTGGCAGGGATCGCTGGAGCGTCGCTACACGGGTTGCTGGTGAGCTGTTAAACAGGCAGATCTCACCAGCAACCAGTGACCAGCCCCCAGCAAGCAGCACGCGTGGAAGCGATGCTGCGCCTGGTAACTAAGGTAAATATCGGGTAACCAATCCGATATTTACCTTGGTTACCAACGCACACCGCTTAGCGCTGGCTCCCTGCACTCCTAGCCAGAGTACACATCGGGTTAATTACCCGATGTGTAGTCTGGCTATGTGTGCAGGGAGTCGGCACTGGCAGCGTGAGAGCGGCGGACGCTGGTAACGAAGGTAAATATCGGGTAACCAAGGAAAGGGCTTCTTAGTTACCCAATGTTTACCGTAGTTACCAGCGTCCGCAGAAGCCGGCTCCTGAGCGGCTGACACAGCCGGTCAATAACAGAGATCACCATTGCCATAGCAACGCGCTTGGTAGCGGTGACGTCCCGCTACCAGCACGCAGCGGCACCGGAATCCCGTGATCGGAGCAGAGTTGCTATGGCAACCCGTGCCACCGCTTACAGCCGGGAGCCTGTGGTCACTCCAACAGAGTGATTTCTGCACGGAGCACAGCATCTTCCTCCCATGCTGTGCTGTCTGATGTAGTAGAGCTGCATGTGTTGAAGGAGAAAGAAGACAGAAGAGCAGGATTGTGGAGGGACGGCTGCGGACTGCAATTCGCAGCAGAGGGGCCCAGAAGCCTCGGGCTAACCTGTGCTACGGATCCAATCCCCAGCTGCCTAGCTGTACCCGGCTGGACACAAAAATGGGGCGAAGCTCACGTCGTTTTGTTTTTTTTATTATTTCATAAAATTCATGAATTAAGTAAAAAAAGGGCTGCCCTATATTTGTAGTTCCCAGCCGGATACAAATAGGCAGCTGGTGGTTGGGGGCAGCTGTACCTGCCTGCTGTACCTGGCTAGCATAGAAAAATATGGCGAAGCTCACGTCATTTTTTTTGTAGTTTTTTGGCAAAAAAAATAAAAAATGCTTCACTGGATTTTCCATTGCCAGTGAAGGTAACACCAAGCAGTGGGGGTTAGCAGCCAGCAGCTGCTTGGATTACCCTTAGCTAGCAATACAAAAAATGCAGCGGGAGCCCATATATATTTTTTTAATTATTTATTTAAATAACTAAATACAAAAAGGGCTTCCCTGTATTTTGATTGCTGGACATCACAGTGCTGTAAAAATTATTCTTTAAAAAAAAATGACGTAGCGCTCCACAGTATTTTTGATTCTCAGCGCAGATAAAGCAGACAGCTATGGGTTGCCACCCCCATCTGCCTGGCATTACCTTGGCTAGCAATCAAAATACAGGGAAGCCCATTAATTTTTTTTATTTAAAAAAATAGTTAAAAAAAAATGACGTTGGGTCCCCCAATTTTTGATAGCCAGCTAGGGTAAAGCAGAAGGCTGTAGCCTGAAAACCACAGCTGGCAGCTTTACCGTGGTTGGGGATCCAATGTGGAGGTCACCCTAGGCTCTTTTTTTATAATTATTTTATAAATATTAATAATTACAAAAAAAAGTAGGGTCCCCCCCAAATTGGATCACCAGCCAAGGTAAAGCGGACAGCTGTGGTCTGGTATTCTCAGGGTGGGAAGGTCCATAGCTATTGGTCCTTCACAGCCTTAAAATAGCAGGCCGCAGGCGCCCCAGAATTGGCGCCTCCATTAGATGCGCCAATCCTGGCGCTTCACCCCAGCTCATCCCGTGGCCTGGTGCGGTGGCAAACGGGGTAATAAATGGGGTTGATACTAGCTGTAAAGTCACCTGACATCAAGCCCAGCAGTTTGTGATGTCACGGCCTCTATCAGATACCCGACATAACGAACTGTCAGCACTAACAAAACAAATAGACGAAAAAAAAGTATTTGAAAAAACACTCCCCAAAACATTTCCTCTTTCACCAATTTATTGTAAGGAAAAAAAATAAGGGGGTCCCACGATGACTCTGGACCATCTAGAATATGGGGGGACACGCTCAGAGAACGTATCCCCCATTTTCTAGGAGTGCAGACCCTTCATGTGAGAAGTGTGGGTGCAATGAATCTGCACCCACTTTCCCCGGGTCCACAGCAGCAGAGTCCATGTCGTAACTGTTGCTACCAAAGCTGCAATGCCCTGCTCATGAGGTAAGGGCATGCCTAATCAGGAGAACTATTCTACATTTCCAAATATTGGTATTTGCTGATATTATTGCTATTCCACCTACTATATATTGGGGATAGGATCTTGGAAATGGAATACCCCTTTAAGTCCAGTTAGCCAGCTGAATGAATACTAAACAGAGCACGCTATTTAGACATGTTTTCTTGTGGCGTATAACGGACTCTCATGTTTGGTAGTCGTTCAGCAGGGCAACAGAAATAGCAAATCCCTCCATTTTTAAATGTAGTATAGCTCTCCTGATCAACTATGTTCCTTACCTCATGAGCAGGGCATTGCAGTAGCTTACAGATGCATGGTTACCGCCACTCACTGTGTCTGAACACAGGAAGCTGAGCTGACAGACGCTCTGTGTATGCGGCAGCGTCTATTGTGAAGGTGGGGGCCGCGGGGGATCAACGCTGCACAGGTACCGTGGGACACCGGGGAACACCGGTGGGGTTATAGGGGGTGACCTGGCAGGGCCTGGGGAGGAGTTTTCTGTTGCATGTGTCATGGCACATGCGACAGAAATCAGCGGAGTAGGTTGAATGCGGCCGGCGCGCTGCTGTGCGCGTGCCCATCTTGGATTTTCGGGAGGGGGTCGGGGGGGGGGGCACTTTGGCGACACCGGGGGACCGGAGGGGACCGGGGAGGACATTTATCTCCCATCTGACATGTTTGTTCATTCCAGATGGGAGATAAATAATTTTTTTTACCGGCGCTGTCATTTACTGTAACGTGATCATCGGTATACGGTGTATAGTGGTGATCACGTGAGCGGGGACCGGAAAAACCGGCCTGAATCATGATCTCCAGGGTCTCAGCTACCCCTAAAACCTCGGAGATTTTCTGACGCTGGGGGGCGCTATTCACTTATTTTTGCCTGCTGTTTATAAACGGCAGATTAGAATAAGGCAACATTCACACGACCGATCCATTTTTGTGGTCCACAAAAAACAGTCTGTTTTTTTCACGGGTGCCTCTGTGTGGCATCTGTTTCCGTTCCGTATTGTTAGGTCCGGGTGGTGGATCCACTGGGCCGTGCACCCCACCGGAGGCCTGGGTGCACGTTAGCCGGAGCACTAGCGTGGCAGGGACTGCGTCCCACAGGGGACGGGTAGAACAGTCACCTCAGCGAGGTACATTACCTGCGGTGACAATCTCCTGCTCTGGTGATAGCAGAGCTGTCACTGAGTTCAATGACCTTTACAGTCAAGTATCGCGAGAGCCTTTGACGTCACCGCTAGTGACAGTCTCGGGCCGCAGTGAGAGATGTGAAGCGGCGGCCATGGAAGACAGTGTCAGCGCTGAGGTCGGGAGGGCGGGACTTCATCACCGCAGGTAAGCCGAGCGGGGTAATGCGTGCGGAGTGCAAGGTGGGCGGAGCCTAGCGGGGTAATGTGTGCAGAGTGCTAGGTGGCCGGAGCCTAGCAGGGCCATGTGTGTAGAGTGCAAGGTGGGCGGAGCCTAGCGGGGCCATGTGTGCAGAGTGCCAGGTGGGTGGAGCCTAGCGGGGTAATGTGTGCAGAGTGCCAGGTGGGCGGAGCCTAGCGGGGCCATGTGTGCAGAGTGCCAGGTGGGAGGAGCCTAGCGGGGTAATTTGTGCAGAGTGCCAGGTGGCCGGAGCCTAGCGGGGCCATGTGTGCAGAGTGCCAGGTGGGCGGAGCCTAGCGGGGTAATGTGTGAGAGTGGCAGGTGGGCAGCGCCTAGCGGGGCCATGTGTGCAGAGTGCCAGGTGGGCGGAGCCTTGCGGGGCCATGTGTGCTGAGTGCCAGGTGGGCAGAGCCTAGCGGGGTCATGTGTGCAGAGTGCCAGGTGGGCGGAGCCTAGCGGGGCCAAGTGTGCGGGTGGCGGAGTGCGAAGTGGGTGGAGCCTAGTGGGGCCATGTGTGCGGGTGGCGGAGTGCAAAGTGGGTGGAGCCTAGCGGGGCCATGTGTGCGGGTGGCAGAGTGTAAAGTGGGTGGAGCCTAGCGGGGCCATGTGGCGCTGAGGACGTGAGTGTCGGGGACTGCATGGCTGGGGACAGGTGAGTGTGAGAGTGTGTGTGTGTGTGTGTACATGCCGCGTGCAGGAGGGGGCGGAGCGAGCTGAGTGGGGAAGTGTCGGCTCCCTGCACACGTAACCAGGGTAAATATCGGGTTACTAACCAAAGCGCTTTGCTTGGATACCCGATGTTTATCTTGGTTACCAGCTTACCGCACGCTGCCAGCGATGGCTCCCTGCACACTGTAGCTGTAAAAAGCCACGCTTTTGCTGATAGAACCGTTCTCGAACGTAACTCGAACTGTCGAGCTTTTAGTAAAAAGCTCGAGTTCGAGTTCTAACCAGAACACCCCCCAAAATCACTGGAACCATGAACTGGTGAACCGCAAACCGCGCTCAACTCTACTTGTAACCTCATGGTGTGGGACTGAACTGAGACAAAATGAGTTTTGGTTCAAGTCTGTATTCACACAGGTGCAACAACAGTGCAGCAAAGTTCATACAAATCAATCCAAGCAAGTGCAAGTAAGTGGTTGAAGTGAAGCAATAAGTCAGTTCAAGTTCATAGCAGGACTCTCTTTAGATCTGGAAATACTTCATACACAGATTAAACAAGTCCCGAAGAGTTTTCAGTAACATGGCCAAAATTGCAGAGCAAAGTCTATAGGACAATGTACACACTGACAACATGCACTGGCTTACGTGGTGCTGGTGCAAACTGTAGTAAAAGTGCAATCAGACTTGAGACTTGACAGTTCTAGGAGGGATTTTCCGGTCATTGATTCCTGTATTACTCCCAATTACCCCTACCCTGTATAAATAATACATGGACACTGCTTATGACTTGGTTGAATTGGCTACAGCAGCCCATTATTGCCTATTGTTTACACACTAACACAAGGGGGGCGCCATCCAACGGGCGTCCCTAATATTTAACAATAGGTAATACCATAATAATACAGTATGTAATACAATACGTAACCCTGGGTAGGCCCGGTCCAGAAACCACCTTCCACCACCAAAACATGATCCCTGGCCGCAACACACACTGGGTCGGAGATGAGGTATTAATCACCTACGGATCAATACCCCAACCTTGCAGGACCCCATGCCTGCAAGATACCTGTAATCGGAGCCACTATATCCTACAAGTGACTCTCCAATCAAATATCATTATCCGTTAAACCGACTCTGGACCAGACCTACCCCCGCCACAAGTCCGGTCCAGAAGCCATACACCACCATCAGAACACAATCCCTGGCCGCAACACACCGACCCAGAGATACGAGGCATTAATCACCTACAGATCAATACCCCAACCTTGCAGAACCCCATGACTGCAAGATCCCTGTAACCGGAGCCACCATATCCTACAAGTGACTCTCCAATCAGTTAACATTTTTCGTTAAACTGCTTCTGAACCAGACCCACCCTGCTATAGGTTCGGTCCAGAAACCATATTCCACCACCAGAAACACGATCCCTGGCCGGAACACACCGACCCAGAGATACGAGGCATTAATCACCTACGGATTAAAACCCCAAGTAACATCAATCATTAACTATACATCAAACCTTACACCTAACTATTTACCTCCAACACAATATCATCCCCGGCCGCAAACCTCCAGGCCAGAGATATGAGGCATCAATCACCTACGGATCAATCCCCATGTGCATAAGAATAACTGTGAACCCAAACCCCTAAAGCCCGTTAACTACTGTAATCTAACAACATCCCTGACTGCAACCACCAGCCCAGAGATATGAGGCATCAATCACCTACGGATCAATCCCCATGTGCATAACAGTAACTGAACTCAAAACCTTAAGCTGGGTTCACACTAAGCGACAGCGACAACGACGTCGCTGTTACGTCACCATTTTCTGTGACGTAACAGCGACCTTGTAAGTTGCTGTTATGATCGCTGCTTAGCTGTCAAACACAGCAGAAGCAGCGATCATAACGTCGCTGTGCTACATGTGCAGAGAGCAGGGAGCCGCGCTTAGCGCTGGCTCCTTGCTCTCCTTGCTACAGTATACATCGAGTTAATTAACCCGATGTGTGCTGCAGCTACATGTCAGTGCAGAGAGCAGGGAGCCGCGCGCACTGCTTAGCGCTGGCTCCTTGCTCTCCTTGCTACAGTATACATCGGGTTAATTACCCAATGTGTACTGCAGCCACATGTGCACAGAGCAGGAGCCGGCACTGGCAGCAAGAGCGGAGGCTGGTAACGAAGGTAAATATCGGGTAACCAGGGAAAGGTCTTCCCTTGGTTACCCGATGTTTACGCTGGTTACAGCTTACCGCAGCTGCCAGTGCCGGCTCCTGCTCGCTTCATTTCGTCGCTCTCTCGCTGTCACACACAGCGATGTGTGTGTCACAGCGGGAGAGTGACGACCAAAAAATGAAGCTGGACATTCAGCAACGACCGGCGACCTCACAGCAGGGGCCAGGTCGTTGCTGGATGTCACACACAGCGACAGCGACGGGACGTCGCTGCAACGTCACAAAAAATGGTGACGTAGCAGCGACGTCGTTGTCGTTGTCGCTGTGTGTGACACCAGCTTTAAAGCCCCTTAGCGACCTTAATCTAATCAGCAACCCTGGCCGCAACCACCAGCCCGGAGATAAGAGGTATTGATAACCCACGGACCAAACCCTCCATACCGTGCATAGCCCCAAGCCTGCTCACCATTACCTGTCACCAGAGCCACGATACCCAACCTGTGATTCTCGGCAACCACCAACACATAAATATAACCTCTGGCCACAACACTAACCCATATATGAGGTATTGAACACCAAAGGAGCAATGCCTCCACCCTGCAGAAACCTTGTCCCTGCAAGCTACTAGTAGCCACAATCACTGCACTTTCCCAGTGGCACTCCATCCAACCACCGGTAACCATTAGAGCTGCTCTGGACCAGACCTATCCCTGCTGCTGTGACAAAAAGGGGGGGATAAACCCCATTATTTAAGCTGACCATACACATATATATCATATACATACACATATACTCCCACATGACCATCTATTTTGTTCACCCACTGACAAGAATCCCAAAATGACAATATAACAACATAACCCACAAAGCAAGATTCTCTTTTTTTTTTTTTACAATGCCTCCTTTAAAATTTAATAATTATACATGCATAAAAATACAACAAGAATAATAATACAATTCAGAAGAAAGGGTGGGTGGGAGCTGTCGTCCAGGAAGTGCAAGAGAAGGTAACTGACCCCCACCTCCTTCTATATACCCATGCAGCTCCTCCTTTTTCCTCCCACCATACTCCCCTCCCTAACCAATCATCATCTTCTTCCACCTTCCTATAATAATATCACCATTTAACCCCATCAATTCCCTACCCTCCAGACTGTCATGTCGCCCCTACACCCTATGGGTTCCATGGCTTTCTTTTCTTAGAGCCTTGAAGCAGGGTACAGACAAGTCCACCTGAGTAGAGGCCAGGAAACTACAGCGTATCCAGTGATACTGCTACCATGCAGGTTTGCTGGGAACAAGTGTAGCAAGAGAGAAACCAGAAGTGGAGCTGTTAACAGCCCGAAGTAAAAACAACACAAGAGGAGCCAGGTTCATGGAGTAGCAAGGTAAGTACTCAGGCAAAGCATGAATGAATATTGGAACTTAAATAGGCAGACTGACAGGAACCACAAGATATACATGAAGCAGCATACATCATCTTGACTAAGGCAACAAACCCAGATAGTTCAATGGAAAACCCAGAATCCTGACAGCAGTAGATTATTTTATGCCAGTACGGTGATACTGCTAGTCAGCAGAAATAGATATTGCACACAGTCAGTTGCGCCAATATTTCCCTAAAAGAAGTGTTTAAACAGTTTGGGATAATTAAAATTGACATTTCTCTGTTGAAAAATTACATAGCATGATACAAAAAATGAATAGTGGGGGTGAAGGAGAAAATAAGCAATGTGAAAAATGACAGTAATAATCTTAGAAGGAATCTAATGGAATTAAAACAAAGTTATAATATATTTGCCAGCAGTGTCAATTTAGTGGAATTTATCCCACGATCCAGGGTAAGTGTAAATCTGTCTCCGAACTGAATATTTTTGCACATTTTGGGGGGCATTTCCAGGTGGTTCTTTTGAAAATCTTTAATGCACTGTTTATGTGTTTCACAGAGTATTGTAATAAAGTAAGATACTTTTGTTTCTCAGATGGTACAGTGAACCAGGATATTAAGTGAATACTTTTGGTTAGTATAAGTGCTGTTTGAGAGCTCAAAAACCCCTGGATAAAAGCCACCCATAACAGGGTCCGCGGACACCGGCTCAGGGCTCTGTGTGTGAGGGCGCAGGCTAATAGGGCGAAGAAAGCGCAGGAAGACGATCTGGGAAGGTTTTTACAGAGGAAACATCAGTCTTAGGCCTCCGAATTACCAGGGATCGTGTAACATCTGCCTGGATAAACAGACTCAGGTAGGATGTAATGGACAGACTAGGGAAGCCCCTTACCAAGCAGGACCCCAGAAGCCTGAAACCCTTTAACCCCTATACAGGAATTTGGGATTACACAAGGCCCTGGAGATTTCTACCCGTGGAAGGCTGCAGTCCGATGAGAGTAGTCGTCAGGCAGGGTCAAACCAGGAACAGCAGAACAGGGACAGAATCGGCAGGCAAAGGCATAAACAGAAAACGTAGCAGTGGTCAGATCCGGGTCGGGCAGCGAGGTACAAAACAGCAGGCAGAAGGGTAGTCAACAACAAGCAAGCCAGCGCACAGGAATCACAAAACAAACAGCACATGAGCCAGAATCAGAACTATCTCTGGCAGAGACCAGCAGACAGGAGGGGGAATAAGAAGGGTGTGGTGTCTTCCCATTAGCTGTAGCTGAATGATGGTACTTCAGCTGGGAGAGACCCGCCACCTACAGTCAGCCAGCGGTACTGCAGATCCCAAGATAACCCAGCCCAGTGGATCACCGGAGCCTGCGCCCACCGGTGCTGCTGTCGACTCCTCTCCCATCACCAGCACCATCCACAGCAGGAACACGGCGTCGCCTGGCGATCGGAGCAGAAGTTGCTGGAGCAGACTCCGGCGGTGACGTAACAGATCGGCTGGGTCCCATCATGGCAGGACTTGGCACTCTGAGGGCAACCTCTGACTGGTTGTAACAACCTGGAGCTGACAACTGTGAGTAAAGAACTGGTGAATGCATCCCACTGTGTTGTCCAGTTATTGCCTGCGTCTTCGGTCCTGCACCCCAATGTTAATTACTCCATCATACCCGATCACCAACCCTGAGGTTAAGGTCTATTTGTGGAGAGCTGAACCACCTCTGCTGCATCACCACCGATCCAAAGGGAACTGAATGGCAGTGGCAGCCCATTTCTTGCTGCATACCACGGGTGGCATCACGACTCATCCCATGTAACTATCCCTCACCCATTTAAAACGACACCGCCATGGTCACGGGGTTGGGCCCTGCTGCCGTAACCTCCCAACGAAACCCGCCCAGTTCAGAGTGCCCCAACGGCCCTGGTGGGCATGTCACTGAAGTCTACCAGGAGCTTCCTATAATGTATTCATGAGATTGCATCCTTAGGGAAAGTGCATAAATGTACCTGCCTACCACAATTCCTCCAACATCATCTTGTGTTGAGGAGGGCCATTGGATCAAATACTTAATTATCCTAGAGCCGTAGGGGGTTGTGGGAAATCACTGATAAAAAGTATTATTTCACCTTACATAGTCAGTTCAGATATATTATCATGTAACACACATTAGGGTACCGTCACACTTTAGCAACGCTCCAGCGATCCCACCAGCGATCTGACCTGGTCAGGATCGCTGGTGCATCGCTACATGGTCGCTGGTGAGCTGTCAATCAGGCAGATCTCACCAGCGACCAGCCCCCAGCCAGCAGCGACGCGTGGAAGCGATGCTGTGCTTGGTAACTAAGGTAAATATCGAGTAAAAAAGCAAAGCACTTTGCTTGGTTACCCGATATTTACCTTGGTTACCAGCACACACCGCTTAGCGCTGGCTCCCTGCACTCCTAGCCAGAGTACACACGGGTTAATAAGCAAACCGTTTTGCTTATTTACCCAATGTGTACTCTGGCTACGTGTGCAGGGAGCAGGGAGCCGGCACTGGCAGCCTGAAAGCGGCGTGCGCTAGTAACCAAGCAAAGGGCTTCGCTTGGTTACCCGATATTTACCTTGGTTACAGCTTACCGCAGGCTGCCAGAAGCCGGCTCCCTGCTCCCTGCACATTCAGATCGTTGATCTCTCGCTGTCAAACACAGCGATGTGTGCTTCATAGTGGGACAGCAACGTCCAAAAAATGAACCAGCACTGTGTGTAATGAGCAGTGATTTCACAGCAGGGGCCAGATCGCTGCTCAGTGTCACACACAGCGAGATCGCTAATGAGGTTACTGGTGCGTCACAAAAACCGTGACTCAGCAGCGATCTCGCTAGTGATCTCGCTATGTGAGAAGTACCCCTTAGAGAGGGCTGCCATTTCCTGTTCTCCACACTCTGCTTTGGTATGCAAAGAATGTCCAGATTGAAGAGAACCATATAAGGGAAAAGACCCACTGGCCAACCTAGAGGACCACCCCACTGATGACCTCATGGAACCACCCCATTGATGACCTCACGGACCAACCCACTGACCGACCCATGGATCAGCCGATTGACCGACCCACTGACTAATAGACACATCTGGGCATGCCCACTGTAGAGCCGACCATACCCCTTTTCCTAGTTTATATAAGTCTATGTTCTTTGAATAAATAATAATAATAATAATAATAATAAATCTCTCTCTCTTGGGCCAACCTCTGATCGAGGAATGATTCTCATCCGACTGTGTGTGTCTGGTGTTATTGTTTCGTGCATGCACTTGATCTAAAGAAAAAATTCAGTAGTCAAGGGTAACCGTGCAAAAATTAACATAAACCCTATTAAAACTTAACATTTATTGTTTGGATAAAAGGTAAAATACCACATTCATATAAATAACGTGACCCGGTGCACAGATGGGAGAAGGAAGATGAGGTCCCTACAATATCCGCTCCCTCCTGCACCCTGCCTAGCCTGTGGAGGTTGGCACCCTATTGATACGTTGTGGCGCCCCCACTCCTC
The DNA here is from genome assembly GCF_048569485.1 of Anomaloglossus baeobatrachus. Taxonomy (NCBI): domain Eukaryota; kingdom Metazoa; phylum Chordata; class Amphibia; order Anura; family Aromobatidae; genus Anomaloglossus; species Anomaloglossus baeobatrachus. The sequence continues at coordinate 380,604,039 of NC_134355.1, forward strand.
GACGGCTATCCCTACTATATCCCTGTAAACCCTTACATGAAATGATAAAGTGCAGTGCGCAAATTTAAAGTGCAGTGCAAATACAACAAGTGATAATGTGCATGACAGGGTTCACAGTCAGCCCCAATTGTCAGGAAGCTGTAGTTGTTCACCTAGGAACACATAAATAGCAGGGATACAGAAAATGATAAACTTAGCTGATGTTGCCTCATGCCTCTGCCTCAACGCGTTTCCCCAATGTATGGTTCATCAGGAGGCCGATATCCATCTATTGTGGCTCCATATACCTAGAGCAGCAAGTGTGCTGCTAGATTAACATGATACTAAGGGGGCCACCAGGTGCATCAATCCACCCTATACCCCCTCACATGTCCTCAGATCTCGAATCCGCCCAATCAGCATAGCGGCTGTTAATTACCTTGATTAATTTCACATTATTCACTTCCTCCATAGGTCTTACGATATTGACCGCGTCCACTTCCGCGTTCCACAGTGGAACGCACGGACGTCCCGCCTCCGGAGGTATAGGATCATTCCACAGCGAAGGCTCAGGGAAATGTACCCCCGGCTCCGCCCCTCGAGTGGAACGCCTCCCATATGTATCCAGCATCCTGCCCCCATTCACCTAGCATTCACGTGGGCGCCGCGTCACTCTCTTCACCCACCAAAAGGATACGCCGCGTCACCAGCTCCACCCAGATGTAAGGTGGGGCTGGGGCACAGCGTCAGTGGGCCGGATAGTATCAAAGTCCTTTTGGTGGGTGAAGAGAGTGACGCGGCGCCCACGTGAATGCCAGGTGAATGGGGGCAGGATGCTGGATACATATGGGAGGCGTTCCACTCGAGGGGCGGAGCCGGGGGTACATTTCCCTGAGCCTTCGCTGTGGAACGATCCTATACCTCCGGAGGCGGGACTTCCGTGCGTTCCACTGTGGAACGTGGAAGTGGACGCGGTCAATATCGTAAGACCTATGGAGGAAGTGAATAATGTGAAATTAATCAAGGTAATTAACAGCCGCTATGCTGATTGGGCGGATTCGAGATCTGAGGACATGTGAGGTGGTATAGGGTGGATTGATGCACCTGGTGGCCCCCTTAGTATCATGTTAATCTAGCAGCACACTTGCTGCTCTAGGTATATGGAGCCACAATAGATGGATATCGGCCTCCTGATGAACCATACATTGGGGAAACGCGTTGAGGCAGAGGCATGAGGCAACATCAGCTAAGTTTATCATTTTCTGTATCCCTGCTATTTATGTGTTCCTAGGTGAACAACTACAGCTTCCTGACAATTGGGGCTGACTGTGAACCCTGTCATGCACATTATCACTTGTTGTATTTGCACTGCACTTTAAATTTGCGCACTGCACTTTATCATTTCATGTAAGGGTTTACAGGGATATAGTAGGGATAGCTGTCGAGGAGTGGGGGCGCCACAACGTATCAATAGGGTGCCAACCTCCACAGGCTAGGCAGGGTGCAGGAGGGAGCGGATATTGTAGGGACCGCATCTTCCTTCTCCCATCTGTGCACCGGGTCACGTTATTTATATGAATGTGGTATTTTACCTTTTATCCAAACAATAAATGTTATGCACTTGATCTACACTAAAAAAGTCAGGAGCAGGCAACTAGTGGACATTTCTAAGTGTTCACCCTAACACTTGAGCAGGTAACAAACTATCCATTTCACTGGAGCAACACCATCGCATGAGAATGCCAGCTTAAAATGTTAATAAATGCTAGATTTTATAATTTTCACAATAGAAGACAATGCTTGTTTCCATTGACTTGCTGCAAGCAATTTTCCTATAAATAGATCAAAAGTAAAGAGATCTTAGATTTAATGTTACCCTTGTAAAAATGTGTGATTAAAACAAAAAACTTATTTAATTTTTGAAGTAGAGAAATTAATGCCCCTTTTACGTAAAAATAAGTGAGCAAAGAGAACAGAAATATTGTTTAATATCATATGATATCTTGGAGAGACACTGATCTTTAAATGTACAGAATTGTATTTGTAGAAGACAGATAAAGGAGGATATTAGAAAGGCAACATGGCGGTTTTCAAACAGAGAATGTTCAAGAGCAAAATACGTTTGTATATTATCAGAGAATCGGATCTGCAAAGAAGGAAATGAGAACATTATAAAGTAAAAATAAAGTCAGAATGACCTGAGAACAATGCTGAATTATTAAATTAGGAATTATATAAAACACAAGATCCTATGCACTATGTAGTTCTAACGATCGAAAGAAGCATAATAGAAATACAAGAGGACAACATTTAATTTAGGAAATCTAGAAAGGGTTTACAAAAGACTGTGGATTGTAATAAACTAGAAACAGTTATTCAGGAAGTGTAAAAATCTACGAGGAACTACCTGCCTTAAGGCTCCAATCTGGAACTATAAATACCATTCTTCTGCACACATATCATTAAAGGGGTTAGAACTATAACTACTAACTTCCTAATATATTCACTAAATTGACTCCCCAAGCGCTAATCTCCAGAATCACTGCTGCAGGGCTGAAGTATTAATATTATTTCTTATTTATAACATATTTTTAATATATTCCTCTGTGCTCTACAATTTCAAGGAATAAAATAGAACAAACAAAATGGCATTGCAAGCAAAGACTTCAAAGAACAATTGAAAATAGGAGAAACAATCCCTCCTTTCACAATTTATAATACAGGGTATTTCAAAGTGGATGGCGACTGACTATAGCCCTGCAGATAAAGTCACATCAGTGGTACAGTAAATGGACAATCACTGGAAATTGAAGCAAGATGGGCTTCACTGCAACCAATCGCAGCACAGATTTCATTTTTTCAATAGCCAAATTTAAAATGTGCTTACATAGTGTGACATAACTCTATATTCGAGAATATGCTGGCAAGTGTCTGGACACAACTGGACTACCACATAGAAATCTGATGTGTCACCGATGGAAATCACTTTGTAGTGAATAGATAAAACTTGGATAGGTATTGTTTTTTTCAAGGTAATATATTTGTGTTATGCTCTCTCGGTTATGCATACCAAGACTAATATTTTGCTCTATCCTTATTTTATACAAGTAACTATATACCAAGTAAGTCTTCCACATGCTTAAATCTAAATTTCATAAACGAATTTCCCATACTGGACACACTAAAAGCCCAAATGCGATCTCTGCCCATACAGGTATAAACTGCAATGAAGAGACAAATATGATAGAGATATAATATTTTCTAAACCAGTGCAAAATACTTTAAGGACAATGAAGTCCTCTAAACCTTTCCTGACACTTCTGAATGAAAATGAAAGGCAGACACTGTTGAATAGTGTAAACCAGCTATTCACTTACACCAGCCCATGGTTGACATAATAGGATGTGACCAACTAGACAATCATGAGTTGTAGACCTGTGATATAGCTTATGCTATGATGTTATTATAGGTGTCAGCACAGTGTCAAATTACTTTTTTCCATATTAGGGAGAAGAGGCCATTTAACAGCCATGGGGCCATTATTAAGCATGACTACTGTTAGGATCATACTGGCATCTATTAGTTGATACCACTATGTTTCATAAAAAAAAATCCCTGAAATTATGTGTGAATTCATTGTCTTAGTGGTCAGCTGCTAAATTTAAACTTGAAATTCAGCATAAAAACTAGTGGTTACAATATTTGTTCAAAACATTATAATTAAAACATGCTAAAAAAATTGAGAATAAATGCTGTAAAAACTGCTGACATGAATTTATCATTCAACCCCATTAAAATGTTGACTTCTGCATTTTTGGTATATCAGTAGCCACTACCAAGAATTGAAGACTGAATGGGGTAATAACCTTTGCTAGATGTACTGAAGCTCTCCTGAGTACAATTATTGCTTTGTTTTCACATAAGCATATGGCTTGGGATAAGAAAAAACAATTCTGGTCCAGCTGGGAAGTGAATCAATCTATTTATCATATACTTGATGGCGAACTATGAATTGTAACATTTTAGACTGCAGCACTATAAAAATATCAATCTACCATATACTTGTATGTAGCTATTTTTCCTCTTTTCGCTACAGCAATGCAAGGGAATAACAGTATGAATTTATACTAAGTATATTTTTATATAAAGTAGCAGTTTGGTACTTGTTCGTTGAATGCACTGTTCACCCTAGCCACATTCAGGCTAAAATTATCCACAAAATACATAGTTATGTGATATGTTTGATAAACAAAATCTATGTTAAAGTTGGTATACTGTACACATCACAGGATTTTCATAACACAGAAATACAAGTGAACACAGCTTTTTTTGACCATTGAAAGTGTTCATTAATAACAAAAGTGCCAACATGTTGAAAAATCTCTACTCCTGGTTTTCAAACTTCATTTGTTAAAAAAAGAGGGAAATCTGACAATGTGCTAATACAATATGAGGACAGACAAACGTTTTACTGGCCACATGTCTATGTGCTCCCACCCCCATCTAAGTACTAGAGGTGAGCGAACCTTTCGAAGTTCAGTTAGCTGAACTTAGGTGAACATCCTTATGTTCGCCAAATGGTTCATCGAATGGTTCGTCAAAACCCTTTGGATTCAATGGGAGGCCAAACCTAAGGCAGAGAAAACACCTTTGGGGGTGTCAAAAAGCTTCCAAAACAGTGAAAATATGTTTTACAGTGCAGCCAAAAAGTTTTGACATAACCATTAGCTTCCTAGACTATTGATATAAGAAATATTGAGGTGGATGAGAGACAGGGGTATGGCTGGTGCTCCCATACCCCTGACAGTACAGACCAGATGCAACTTGGAGACCCATCTTGGAGTCTTGATATTTAAAAACATTTAATGCAGACAGCAGGACAATGACATCAATCCCCCCCTTTCCCCATAGTGTCTTTGCACCGCAGTCAGGTATGGCCATGAAACACACAGGATGTGGCCTGGCATTTCAAATTTCAAAATTAAGAGGTGAATGAGTGACAGGATTAAGCCTCTTACTCCCACAACCATGCCAGTAGAGACAAGACACAACTTGGAGACCCATCTTGGAATCTTGATATTTAAAAACATTTCAGGCAGGACAGTATCAACTGCCTCCCCATAGTGTCTTTGTACAGCAGAAAGGTGGGGTTCATGCAACACACAGGATGTGGGCTGGCATTTCAATTTTAAAAAGTGAGCACACTTTGACTGTGCCTTCTGCAGCAGTACATCCAAGCTGGAATAGTGCTCTAGAAATTTCAGTACAACCAGGTTGAGCACGTGAGCCATGCAATGCACATGTGATGTCGCTCAGGTGTAGTGCTTCCAGCAGGTTTGCACTGTTATCACAAATCCTTCCCTTTTTCCAGGTTCAATGGAGACAGCAATTGATCAAACTGGGCCTGTATAGTTGTCTACAACTCTGCAGCTGTGACTGCATTCTCCAATGCATATTAATTTAAGCACTGCCTGATTGCATTGACTTAAACACAGGAAGTGGCCTGGCATTTTCATTTTCAAAAATCAACAGATGCATGAGTGAAAGGTGTAGGTATCTTACTCCCAGAACCCTGGCACTACAGACAAAAGACTATTTGCAGACCCTACTTGGAGCCCCCACATTTCAAAAAATTAAGGTCAGGCAACAGGAAAAGTGGCAACAGTTGGCACAGACTAAAAATAGTCCAACAAAGCAACCTGGCTGCTTGGGACCGGCCCTGTACCAAGGCCTGAATCAACATTTCTACCTTTGATAGAGACAGCAAGGACAGGCATAGTTTTTCAAGGAAAAGGTAATGCTGTCTTCGACATAATGGTGTAGCAGAGGCACAGCTTTAATAGAGAAGTAATGGTGACTGGGAAACTGGATCAAAAACAACAAGCACGGTCACTTCTGTAACAGCTGAGGGGTTCTCACTCACTCAGATTGTAGTGGGTAAACAAGTGGTGGTTCTGCAGTTGGAGACCTGTGTGAGAATAGTTTTGAAAGTGACACAGGAGGAGTAAGAATCAGCAAATTTTGTTGATTTGGCAGCCAGTGGTTGGGTAGGCATTTTAGCGTAGTAAGAGTCTCACACTATTGCATGTTGGCTGCGCTTGTGCCGGTTCATGCATGTAGTAGTTTATTTGAATTTTTCCCTCTATTGATTTGTTGTTTACAACGATAGCAGATAACAAAAGTTGGGTCATCCTTTGCGGTCTCAAAAAAGGCCCAGGTCAGGCAACCCTTCCTGCGAACTGCAGACCTGTGACTGTGACTGCTGCTGGCCACATCCAGAGTTGTGGTTGAGGATGCAGTACTTCTCATGATTGCATCACTAGGTGTTTGTGCAGGAATCAACAAAATAACATCCTCGTGTTCCTCCTCCTCCGCTGAGCTACCCAGCTGCGTGCCTCCGGGTTCACACCAAGTGGGATCTAGAACTTCATCATCAGGCTCTATGTTGTTCCACTCCTCCTCTTCCTGACCTGAAATTACAGGTCAGTGTGCATGCACCTCAGGTATCTGAGTCTCATCATCATCACCTCCACCCCGGGGGTTAATGTCAGTTGACGGGGGTCGGGATACTGCTCAAACCCTATTTCATTTGGGACAGGAACCAACTGACAAAGATTTTGGGCATCGATGTAGATGCTTTCCTCCTCTTGAGTCTGCGAATCTTTGGAGCAGACCACTGATGTCCATGGGATAGAATTTGTGAACAGCTCTGCTGTTCACTAGCAAAAAGCCAGCAGACAGTACTAACTAACAATAATTAACAACTGGTGTCTTCACCTCATGTTTTAAACATGCCTCCATTTCACCCATCTTCAAAAATCCTTCCCTTGGCACAGCTCTGTGTACAACTATCGGCCAATATGACTTCATCCCTATGCCTCAAAAATACTGGAACATGTCCATCTTGAATATCCTCCCACCTTTCCTCCTGCTCCCTCTTTGACTAGTTACAGTCTGGCTTCCGACTCCATCATTCAACTGAAATTGCCGTAACTAAAGTCACCAATGACCTACTAACCACTAAAGCCAAGTGACATTAGTCTGTCCTCCTTCTCCTAGACCTGTCTTCTGCCATTGACAGTGTGGACTATTCCCTTTTGCTACATATTCTCTCATCTCTGGGGATCACAGACTTGACTCTATCCTGGATCATTTCATATCTCAAGAACCAAACTTTCAGCGTCTCCCACTCTCACACTACCTCCTTATCTTGAACCCTATCTGTCGATGTCCCCCAGGGTTCAGTTCTTGGACACCTGCTGTTCTCCATCTACACATTCAGCCTATGACAGCTCATAGAGTACCACGGCTTTCAGCATCATCTTAATGCTGATGATACGCAGATCTACCTCACTGGACCTGATATCACCTCTTTACTAACCAAAATCCTACAATGTCTGTCTGTTATTTCATCCTTCTTTTCTGCTTGATTTCTAAAAGTGAGCATGGACAAAACAGGACTCAACATCTTTCCCCCATCTCACTCTACCACCTCACCTGACCTATCCATCATAGTCAATGGCTGCTCACTATACCCAGTCCTGCATGCTCGCTGCCTGGTGTTAACCCTTGACTCTGCTCTCTCCTTCAATCCACATATCCAAGCCCTTTCTACCTCCTGCTGACTCCAAATGAAAAATATTTTCCGGATCTGTACATTACTTGACCAAGAATCTGCAAAAACACTAGTGCATGCCCTTATTATCTCCCGACTTCACTACTGCAACTTCCTGTTCTTTGGCCTCCCTTCCAACACTCTTGCATCCCTCCAATCTATCCTATAATCTGCTGGCTGATTAATCCACAAGTCTCCTCGCTATTCCCCAGCCTCTCCTCTCTGCCAATCTTTTCACTGGTTTCCCATTGCCAAAAGAATCCAGTTAAAAACACTTACCATGACATACAAAGTCATCCAGAACCTGGCTCCTCCTTACATCTGTGACCTAATTTCCAGGTATCAATCTTTGATCCTCACAAGGTCTCCTTCTCTCCTGCCCCTTATCTGCTCTTCCAACAATCGCATATATGGTGCCCCTGTGGTTAGGCGCTGCAGGGGAATACAGCACCTTAACATCAAGGTTCAGTGCCCTTTGGTCACAGGTGAGAGAGGAAATGCAGAGTCTTATGTTAGATTGAGTAACATTGACTCAGCAGCCCCTACCTTCATATTCCTGGGACTGTTTATATAGTAGGTCCATAGGGGGGTGAAGCCTAGCTGAGCGTGAGACACGACGTGATTGACAGGATGACTGAGTGACAGTCAGTTAACAGTCAGTCAGAAAGGAGTGACAAGAAGAGACGAGAGTAGATTGATGACTGAAAGAAGGGCTAGAAATAACATAGGCCCGACGTCCTGAGCGAGGGTACCCCAAAAGAAAAAGACACAGGAAAAGGAGTAACCCAGATGGAAAGGGGATGCTTTAGGTCTGGCAAGAGCCAGCTGAAGAGTTCAGGTCGACACCGGTATAACGGAACCGAGGAGGTTTGTCAGGTTTATCCCCAAACCATTGACCATTAACCTGGGATCTTAAATAAGAGGAGTCCCGTTACCCATCAAGAGTCTGACTACTAACCCCAAGCCGAGTTCACGACGCTGTTGCGGGATAGATAAAGAGACCGTGCAGCATCAGAACCCTGGGAAAACCAGTGACGAGACTAACAAGTGGGTCAAAGAGGGAGTCACAGAGCCCTCAGAGCAGGGACCGAGAAAGAGACAAAGAAAGGTTACCTCAGAGAGAGACTCTGTCATTAAATCTCCTCCGAAACTTGTGACCATTGGCCTTCTGGAACAGAACTGTTTCTGCTGTGAACTGTGCAAACAAACCAGATGATAGTAAAAAGGACTTGTTAAAACTGATGTGAATTCAGTGTGTCGTCTCTCCGCCGTTCGACAGGACCCTGCGACATCAGAGAAGAAGGAAGCGATTACCGCTCGGTCACTTCCCTCCTGGTCAGCGACCCTCCACCCTAAGGTAGAATAGCTCCACCTGTGGGGAGCTGAGAAATCTTAAGCTGCCGTCACCATCGCCTCAGAGGTCGGCCACGGGCAGCGCTGGTATATCCCGCTTACCAGACACCACAGCTGGCGTCACGTATATACCCAAAATCATCCCTGTACCCAATTCCACAGCCGCAGAGTGAGCACCCAGGGCACGAAGCCGGGACCGACCACCTGTGATAACCCCATCGAGAGTAAAGTATCCGTAGTCCAGGCGCCAGAGTACCCCCCTACCGAAAACCCTGATGGTCGACTCACATACAAGATCTCTCCCGTGCCTCCCCCATACTCTGGAAGTCTCTACCACAACATATCAGACTCTCGCCTACTGTGGAATCCTTCAAAAGGAACCTGAAGACCCACCTCTTCTGACAAGCCTAGAACCTGGAATAATCCTCAGTCCAATGTACAGTCATATGAAAAAGTTTGGGCACCCCTATTAATGTTAACCTTTTTTCTTTATAACAATTTGGGTTTTTGCAACAGCTATTTCAGTTTCATATATCTAATAACTGATGGACTCAGTAATATTTCTGGATTGAAATGAGGTTTATTGTACTAACAGAAAATGTGCAATTCGCATTTAAACAAAATTTGACTGGTGCAAAAGTATGGGCACCCTTATCAATTTCTTGATTTGAACACTCCTAATTACTTTTTACTGACTTACTAAAGCACTAAATTGGTTTTGTAACCTCATTGAGCATTGAACTTCATAGGCAGGTGTATCCAATCATGAGAAAAGGTATTTAAGGTGGCCACTTGCAAGTTGTTCTCCTATTTGAATCTCCTATAAAGAGTGGCATCATGGGCTCCTCAAAACAACTCTCAAATAATCTGAAAACAAAGATTATTTAACATAGTTGTTCAGGGGAAGGATACAAAAAGTTGTCTCAGAGATTTAAACTGTCAGTTTCCACCTGTGAGGAACATAGTAAGGAAAGGAAAGAACACAGGTACAGTTCTTGTTAAGCCCAGAAGTCGCAGGCCAAGAAAAATATCAGAAAGGCAGAGAAGAAGAATGGTGAGAACAGTCAAGGACAATCCACAGACCACCTCCAAAGACCTGCAGCATCATCTTACTGCAGATGGTGCCAATGTGCATCAGTCAACAATACAGCGCACTTTGCACAAGGAGAAGCTGTATGGGAGAGTGATGCGAAAGAAGCAGTTTCTGCAAGTATGCCACAAACAGAGTCGCCTGAGATATGCAAAAGCACATTTGGACAAGCCAGTTACATTTTGGAAGAAGGTCCTGTGGACTGATGAAACAAAGATTGAGTTGTTTGGTCATACAAAATGGCATTATGCATGGAGGCAAAAAAACACGGCATTCTAAGAAAAGCACTTGCTACCCACAGTAAAATTTGGTGGAGGTTCATCATCATGCTTTGGGGCTGTGTGGCCAATGCCGGGACCGGGAATTTTGTTAAAGTTGAGGGTCGCATGGATTCAACTCAGTATCAGCAGATTCTTGACAATAATGTGCAAGAATCAGTGACGAAGTTGAAGTTATACAGGGGATGGATATTTCAGCAAGACAATGATCCAAAACACCGCTCCAAATATACTCAACCATTCGTGCAGAGGAACAATTACAATGTTCTGGAATGGCCATCCCAGTCCCCAGACCTGAATATCATTGAACATCTGTGGGATGATTTGAAGCGTGCTGTCCATGCTCGGCGACCATCAAACTTAAATTAACTGGAATTGTTTTGTAAACAGGAATGGTCAAATATACCTTAATGCAGGATCCAGGATCTCATTTTAAGCTACAGGAAGCGACTAGAGGCTGTTATTTTTGCAAAAGGAGGATTTACAAAATATTAATGTCCCTTTTATGTTGAGGTGCCCATACTTTTGCACCGGTAAAATTTTGTTTAAATGCGGATTGCACATTTTCTGTTAGTAGAATAAACCTCATTTTAATCCAGAAATATTACTGAGTCCATCAGTTATTAGATATATGAAACTGAAATAGCTGTTGCAAAACCCCAAATTGTTATAAAGAAAAAAGGTTAACATTAATAGGGGTGCCCAAACTTTTTCATATGACTGTATGTTATTAGAAAGCATTTTTTAAAAACGCGATCGTGATCAAACAAAACTGAACATTACCAACTTTTGGGGAAAGTGCTCTGGTAACCGAGCCCGAACCGAACAGGCAAAGGCTTGTACCAAATTTGAAATTGATGAACCTTTGTTGAACAGGTTTACTCATCTCTTGTAATAACTCAACCTTGAAGATTGTTCAGAACAGCAGAGATTAGAGCTACAGACTAGAGATGAGTGAATTGATTTACAGAGGATTAACTTTGGGTTTGCAGATCTTGTGTCCAAATGCATATTCAAACACTTTGAGGATTGCAAAAAAATGTCCTGCACCATTCCCACACTGCTGAATCATCAGCATCAGAGAATGAGCTAAAGATGTTTTGTGCAATCGTAAACCTCCACTGCAGCTAAGACATCACATGATGTAAAAAAAGTTTATTGAGCGCATTATCATACCTTGTACAGTGTTGTAATACATTGTACATTTTTTTTAGTTTCAAAAGTTTTTTATTATTGTTTTATTGTTCATTGTTTAAAGGAAATCTGTCATGTAAAATAAAAAATGCTATATGAAGTTAATCTGCAGGTTTTTAGCGTTCTGACACAGTGCTGCCAGTGCAGGCCAAAAACCTGTGTAAAACCCAAGGTGCCCCTGTGTGGAGGAAACATCTCAGCATGTTTTGCTGGAACTCAGTTTCTATGCACAGGAGCAGCCAATTATACCAGCGAGTACTTTGTCACACTATTCCCTGGGGTATATACGATTGGGGCCATCCAGGAGGCCTGGCGCTTTATAAACTGTTTTAAGGATATTGTGCCTCTTTCCAGGCCCTTGCTCATTTTGCAGAGGGAGACCACATTTTTCCAGGACTGCAACAGGCTGATACACAGACAATTTCTTCTTGGACAGTCCGGATGTTGATGTAGTGGACTTAAAGGGAACCTGTCAGGTCAAAAAGCATTATAACCTACAAGCAGGACATGTGTGAGTTAGTAACCCCTTCCTACCCATCCCTTTCTTGTAATATTGTGTAATATGAAAGTAATAAAATACGTTTTATTACTTGCATACTTCCTATGTAAATGAGCAGGGGCTATAGCCTCATGGGTGTTGCATCGCCCTGTGGCTGTTTGCATGCTTTCCATGGTATCACGCCCCTGTGGGCGTGATACCAAGGACTTACATGAGTGACGTCACGTCTGCTCCTTCAGAATCTCGCGTGCGCGTGCTTACCATTTTTGCCACCGCCTCATCCTGGTGTTTATATGTCGGCTTCTGACGCGCACTGCGCATGCTCAGAAGACTCTTGCAGTTCCTGTCATGCGCAGTGCGCGTCAGAAGCCGACCAGCAAACACCAGGATGAGGCGGTGGTGAGAATGGTAAGCGCGCACGCGAGATTCTGAAGGAGCAGACGTGACGTCGCTCATGTAAATCCATGGTATCACTCCCACAGGAGCGTGATACCATGGAAAGCATGCAAACGCCCACGGGGCGAAGCAATGTCCATGGGGATAGAGACCTATGATATTTACATAGGGAGTATGTAAGTAATAAAACATATGTTATTACTTTCATATTACACAATATTACAAGAAAGGGATCGTAGGAAGGGTTAACTAGCTCACACAGGCTCCTGCTTGTAGGTTATAATGCTTTTTTGACCTGACAGGTACCCTTTAAGCGCTCACCATCACCTCTTTTCTGTCTGTGTTATTGTCTTTCAATAAAGCTTTGGGCCTGTTGTTTACTATAGGGTGATCAGTTGTGTATTAGACTCTAATGCTATGAATGGTTAATGATATTATTCAAGGTCTGCTGCTTTTTAGCTTGCATTATATTAAAATACATTATATATTGAGACTGACTATTAATTGCTAAATTTCAATTAAAAAAAATGTGTTGCTTTAAAACTGTGAGCACATTTTTACAATTGTTTTTGTAAGAAAATTGCATAAAGAGTTCATGTTTTTACATAAGTGATGACTGATCTGAGGTATCAGTACAGGTATTGGAGGTGTGACTCAGATTGCTTTGGTTCATATCTACTGTGTGAATGAGGCATTTGTGAAACTTGGTGATTGGATCATGATATCTGTTACACTGCTCAAAGTTTTCACTTATGTAGTAGAGGTATGAGTGACTTTTGGAATTTCCTTGGTCAATCAGAATTTATGTTTAACCTGGTTTGGTACGATTTATGTCACTGTGTGAAGAGAATTGGGATCTTATCCTTGTTGGTTTATGCAATTTTCCCCTTGTTTTCATACTGTTGCTTGATGCTTGGGCAACAACTTGTAGCAAGTTTGTTTTTTTTTTTGTTTCTGGTACGTAAGCATTTATTGGTACAAAGGCTTTCTTATTTAAGTAGTTTAAAAAGTCCAGCATAAAAATGAATTACATTCTGTATCTGAATATACTTTTGCCCGGAGACACAATACATGTGCTTTGTTCAGCTTAGGCATTTGTTCTTTTTCTATGCTTTTCAGAAAGTGTTTGAACATCATTAATACATTGCAAAAGAACAAGACAATCAAAGAGGAAATACAAAGAAAAAGAAAGATACATTGATTCTCTGTTTCAACCTCATCAGCTAAAGTCCAGAAAGAGAATATCTACTGGGATGCAAAGATTAAGATAACAACATTTCTTCTCCTCTGAGGTATTCAAGAATTGCATGGTATAAACAATTGCACTTCAACAAACTAAAATCCCTAACTAGTGGCTGCATCAAAATGCTGAAAGGCAACAGATAAATTTCATTTCAATAACAGGGGCATCCATTATTCATTTACCACCCCAGTGGAATGATCATTTTAACCCTAGGGGGAGAAGAGGAAAAACTACAGAATAAAATGGGCAAACTGCATCTTACTTCACAGTATAATCAAAAGGAATCACATTTTTTTAAGAATAGCAGTTATTAAAGCCATCTGTGGGGAACAGAACTGCCAGCAGCAATACTAAAGCGCAAAATGCACAGATGGAATACCAGGTTTTGAAATACTTCTGATTTACACTGCATGCATCAGAACCGGACAACTAGAGGGTATTAGACTTTGTCTCCTAATGATGAAAGGTATGTTTATACATTTGTTAGTATAATCAAGATCAACTAATTTATTCTTAACATATTATGTTGGATCAGAATAAAATAAGATTCTTATGCTAAAGGCATGCTTAAGTATAGAATTTCTGTTTCCCATTTTTAAGACAGCATAGTAGAACAGTACTAGTGTTGTTTATAAGAATTTTGGACCTCTTATACGGAACCTGTCACCAAGTTTTACCATCATAAACTAAGGCAATAACCTATATCACTACCTTAATTAATGTAGATGACATATAATACATCATATACACAACAACATTAATCTCACTCATATGCAGGCATACATCCCTTTGCCCCCACTGAGGGCAGAGCAAAATACTATAATGCATATGCGCCAGCTTTACTTCCTGGACATTGGCACTCTTTTGCCTTTTAGCGACGCATTACAGTACGCCTGCGCAGGAGCAAGATTGGTGATGCTGTGTGGATGATGTACAAAAGGTCATCCACAGGAAGCCAGGCAGGAGGATGGCGATTGAGTGGAAGAAAGGAGGCACGAAACAAAACCAGCAACACTTATCAGACTGGACCATGTCATATGAAGGGATTATAAAAATATATTTTTTATATGCAAAGGGTGTTGGGATCTTAAAGACAGGTTGCTAGACTACTGTAAAAACCACCTAATTCAACTCCTCTTGTAAAAATATACACTTTATTCAATATTACTAAAACCAGAACACTTGGGATGTTCTCTCTTTCTATTCTAAAAACCACATACAGGACAAATACAGTTGTGCATGTGCCAGACAGTGTTCAAACCATGCCAAGATTCAGCTCAGGACATATGGTTTGTGAGGGAGAACAGGGTTTAGAGGTTTCTCAGATAGATATCAACGTGATGCTAAGTCACATATATCCTAGTTATTTACCCCCTGTTCATTCTCCCGGGGTCCTCGACCTCTGTTCCTATAATAAGCTCACCCTCACTCTCCCAGCAGCTTTGGCGGGGGTGACCATCACCAGAGTGATAACATGTAGTGCAGGACAGAACCACAATTAAAGCAACATAAATCATGCATTAGTTTACAAGGTTCCTCATGGGACAAGGTATCCCTAGTATGAATATAAATCTGTTAGGTAGGAGTCAAGAGGCCCACTTAACTAATGGACCCCCTTAGACTCTCCCGACGCGTTTCTCCCCCCCTAACGCAATATAGGGGATCATCAGGGGACCAATTCTGATTCACTTCATAAATTATCACACACAGGGAACTATTCTTGACTTTTCAGCCAATCAGTGAAAATTAGTCCTTATCTGATGTATGGCTTCGTTAGGGGAAGGCTTAGTAGACCTCTCCGTCACTACTGACTAGTTCCTGCGCTAGGATGTCATCAAACCTCTTAACACGTAGCGGTGGTTTTGGGTTTGTCTAGACGGACGAGCTTATGTCCACTCAAAAAACCAGCAGTCAAGGCTGAGAGTCCTGTCAAGGGAGTCAAGCAACATACATGGAACAAATTTGCAGTTATACTAGTGTGTCTGTGCATCCCCTCATTGACCTGGATAATGTCTGGCCACAAACAGTCCCTGTAAGGAAAACCATATGCAGAGGAGGAGGAAACAGCTCCCTGTCCTACGAATTTATCAGACAGACCCTTTTGCCATTGGATCACTTGTATTCTCGGGTAGTGAGCTCCACCAGCAAGGACTGTCAGTCCCGAGTATCTGCTACTCTATGACGCTGGGAGCTCACAGCCAATTCCTCCAGGGTACGGTGTAGTGTGGTCAGATCGTGGCCATCGTCCAGACTGGACTTGAGTCTGGACGATGGCCACGATCTGACCACACTACAAAACTATAACACTATACACTATAAAAACAAAATTCTCATACTTTTGGTCTGGTTTAATTTTTACGGCATTCCCTGTGTTGTGGTAAAAAATATCTGATAACATTAGTAATAGTATGGCAATACCACATTTATATATCAATTTAATATTTTTCAGCATTTACAAATCAAAAACTTGGTTTGTGTTCAGACCTTCTGCAGGTGAAATAAGTAATGAAAACATTATTAATTCCCTAATTAAATATTTTTTCAAAAATTGTATTCACATTAATTTCTCACCAGATGTAGTTAATAACCCACAATCCACACAGGCAAAAAAAAATCAAACAATAGATATCCATAAATTAAATTATGTGCAATAATGAGAAATGACACAAAAAAGTATTGAACACATGAAGAAAGAGAAGTAAAAAAGTAATGGAAAGTCATATTACTATCTTGAAATCTATCATTAATTAGAAAGCAATCTTGTAAGTTAGCGAAATATAATATCAGCTGGTTCAACTGATGGCCTATAGAAAGGTGTCTTATCACCAAAAAACATCTCATGATGGTTAAAACCAGTGGCTTACATAGGTTGAAAAAAGACATAGATTTACTCTAGTTCAACCGTCCTCCATCAATTTTATAATTTGTTACTAAATCATTTATAACTGATATTTACATTGTTACAGAGGTTGAAAAAAGACCTAGATCCATCTAAAACCAGTGAGCTGTCTCAAGAGCTTTGCAAGCTTATTGTTGCAAAACATGCTAATAGCATTGGTTAAAAAAGAAGTTCTTAACTACTAAAGGTTTCAGTGAGCACTGTTGGGACTATAATCCACAAGTGGAAAAAACATCATTTCACCATAAACCAGCCAAGACAAGGTGCTCCCTGCAAGACTTTAGACAGAGGAGTGAAAAGAGTTATCAGAAGAGCTGTCCAAGAACCAAGAACCACTTGTGGAGAGGTAAAATAAGACCAGGAATCAGAAGGTACAATTGTTTTAAAGAGAAAAATTAGTAATGCACTACACATCTATGGCCTGTATATACGCTCACCACGCAAGACTCCACTGTTGTACAGAAAAGGATGTTCAAGTGTGTTCAAAGTTTCTGCAACCATATTAAGACAAGCCTATTAAATACTTGGAGAACAAAGCCTGGTCAGATGAGACCAACATTAAACTCTTTGGATGTCATAATAAACACTGTATTTAGAGGCCAAACGTCACTGCATAAACACCATACCACCAATTTACAGCACAATTTTCGGGTCCCCATAGACTTACATGGATTCGGCATCCGGGCAGATGTTTGGCTTCAAGTCCGATTTTTTTTAAAAAATCCATCTGGACCCGCTGAACCCGAACATCTGCAGGTTCACCCATCTCTAGTTCCTATACGTTCGGCCCACGAGCACACCTCTGCACTTTCTGAGAAGACCACTTATTGCCTTTCACCAGCAATGAATATATTATTACAGCTGTCCCTGTCTGTCAGCAGATTCTCTATTAATTATTATTATACTAGCCTCTCATCTGATCTGACCATTTCACTCTAATTGGAACGCAGACCAGCCCAATGTAGATAGTGAATCTGCAGACAGGCAGCGAAAAGTCTTCTAATACAGTGGAAGTGTGTCCTTGAGAGCAGCATGCTTCTGGTCTCTCTACCTGCGCATGAGTATTAGAGGCATGTGTAATGCAGAGTGTTTAGTGAGAAGCTGTGTCATTCACAAAATGACAGTGCACTTTAATTGAAAAATAAGTACAAGACAAAGGTTTTTAGATGGATGCTGGTTTTTAAGGCAGTCAGTATCAAACTAAAAAAAGTTTTTAATGAAACTAGATTTTTCATCATAAGTACTCTTAAGATCCTATTGCTGATATTAATTATCAAAAATTCGAAAGAATCGAATAAGTGCTGCCAATATTTTTGTACATTTAATGTATTATTCTCCAAGTAAAGCTAATTTGATCCAGCACATTAATTTACTTGTCTTAGCATAATGACCCCAGTGATTTTCTTTTGCATTCTTCTAAACCAAGAAGCTTAGATTAGCCCTGGGCTGAACACAATGAACATTTTTCTCAAAACAACTCATGTAATGTAACTATGCACCTAGGAGATTTCTCAGATTATTTTGCTGTGTTTTCGTTTTCCATTTTTTAAATATTTTACTGTTCTTATCCTACAGTCACTCTTTTTATTATTGTAGAAAGTACTCCGCCTTTCAGTATTTGTTTCCTAACACGCACTACAAATTACTTGTTATTGTTTCTCGCATTCACCCATAAGTGTGTATACTGTTATTTCAGCACACCAATGGATTTATTCAGTGTCTTCATAAATCTTTTGTTTTACAGGTTTTTATTTCATTTTAATGACAGTAAACAAATCTTACCATAACATTACTTTACACCAGACAATCATACCTCTGATTAGAAATCAAACAAAGAATGGGAGAAATGAGTAGACATGTGATAAATTCCTTCAGAACTGCCAAGGCTTATCAGCCATGAACATGAGCATTTCTAATGAACAGAATCCACAAAGGAGCTTACTACAGTATTTTGAATGAAAGCATTAGTATTACATCAAATTACACTATTACTTCCAGCTGAATTCTGTCTAGCCAATTTATTGATTTTCTTGAGCGTTAGAGGCTTGGAGCCAACACTGTTTGAAACAGAATTTCAACCACTTTGCAAACAGCAATAAAATTCATTATCAAAACAGAATGGCCAAACCTATTTCCCTAAGCTAGCATAGTCACCTGTCAGATTTTATTGAAGGTAGTATAACCATAATTACTTTGTCCACTGGAACACAACACTGAATTTATATTGATACTAATAAGCTTCATTGGACACTTCTCAAATTATATTCCGAAGCAATGTATTAAAAGTATGTAATAAATAATTGTGGGAAGGAATCTTTAGGATCTGGATCTGTCATAATAGTCATGGCTCATCTATGGACAGACCCTTTTGGTTAGAAATGAAAGCTGAAAACACTGGTGTACCACTCCTGGTTACCCTTTTAAAAGGGTGTTTTATCAAGTAAAAGTGTTTTAAAAAAATTGTGAATGAAAAAGCAAAACCGATCTCACTGATCCTCCATCGCTACCATTATAATGTTGCTTGATCCCCTACTGGTCTGAACTTCATATTTTACTGCGGCAGTGAAGTCATGTCATACGTGCATGCAACTGTAATTGGCTATAATTCACAACAGTCAGAAATAAATTGCATCAGACACATGTCCCTTTTCTGTAATGTCTTCACTACAGCAGGAAGTAGAGACCGATTGGGTACCAAGCAGCATCAAAAGGGGAGCAGTGATTGATTGGTGAGTGAGAGGCACATCTTTATTCATTTTCTTAAACCTGAGCACTTTATTGGAAAAATGTAACTCCCAAAAGGAACCCTTTAAGAAGTAGTTTCTCAAAACCATACATCCCTTTTAGGATATATACTGTTGTTAATTAGGACATTAAAATAAATCCTTAATTGGGGGAACTATTGATACATTTGTTTCCACATAAATGACTTATTATGTACTTTCAGCATTTTAACATTAAAGGGGTTGTGACAGTACTGCATATCCGCCCCCTATTCAAATGAATAGGAGGCAGATACGCAGTACCAAGTTGTGAAAACTATACACTTGACAGAGCTGTGCAGCTCCGAAACTCAGTAAATTCAGCAGACAGCATCACCAGTAACATCTGAACGGTGGGGGTGCTAGGTATCAAATCCCTAGTAATCAGACAATGATGACCAATTTTAAAAATACAGTGCATTAAGAAAGTATTCACCCCCTTGGAATTTGTAGTGTGTTCCTACCTCACAACCTGGCATAACCTGGCATTTCACTGTTTTTTTGAGGGGTTGCATCAGTTCTTCTAAAGAACATGCCCACAACTGTGAACATTTAGTCTTCATTTTATTGTGAAGCAAACAAATAGGACAAAATAACTGAAAACTTCACCCCCTAAAGTCGGTACTTTGTAGAGCCTCTTTTTGTGGCAATAACAGCTGCAAGTTGCTTTGGATAATGCTTTATGAGCTTTCCACATCTTGCCACTGGGATTTGCTCATTTCTCAAGGAAGTACTGCTCTATCTCCTTCAAGTTTTCCTCTGGTGAACCGCAATCTTCGAGTCTGACCATGGATACTCAATTGAATTAAAGTCTGGGTCTGGGCTTTGACTAGGATTACAAAAATAGTTTTTGTATTGTATATTTATACAGCTATTTATTGTATCAGGTTTTTGGTGTGTTGGGGAATGATGCCTTCGGCTTTTTAAGTGTTTTTAATCATTGTGCCTGTGTGCTATTTACTCCCAGTATGGAGACAAGTGTTTTTCCACTTTGCAATAAAGATTTTTTCTGAATTCTAAACATTTGAGTTTTGGTGATCCCTGTGAGGTATACTCTTTCTCTTTCCTTTAAATTGTGCTTTGTTTGTATACCAGGAGATCCCATAGGGTGGTGCCCTTCCCCTATATATGTTAGTAGCAATTAATCCAGCTCACCATTTCTGTATCTCTCTGTTCAGAGCCCGATTAAAAGGATGTCCCCTGTACTTGAAATTCTCAAGAAATAAAGAAATAACTGTTCATTTGAACTAGACTTTCCTGTTTTACATTACAACAGACTATTTATTGTATCAGGTTTTTGGTGTGTTGGGGAATGATGCCTTCGGCTTTTTAAGTGTTTTTAATGATTGTGCCTGTGTGCTATTTACTCCCAGTATGGAGACGTGTTTTTCCACTTTGCAATAAAGGTTTTTTCTGAATTCTAAACATTTGAGTTTTGGGGATCCCTGTGAGGTATACTCTTTCTCTTTCTTTTAAATTGGATTCATTGCTACTATTACACAGGTTGTAATGTACCAAAAAAGTTAGAAAGCCAAGAGGGTGTATAATTTCGCAAGGCACTATGGGATATCTATGTTAATGTCCCGGACAACTCATATAAAGATACCTACTTAAAAAGAAAAGTCCTTGCTCTTTATGAAATATTTTTTTTGTATATGAAACATTTCAGGGTATATATTTTCTCATGAATTTCGAAGGAAGTTTAGTCACAGGTCAATAAATTGCAAAATAGTAGAAAACAGATGCAAAGAGACAAATATATTTTTGATAAAGGCACATACAGGTGCATCTCAATACATTAGAATATCATCAAAAAGTTAATTTGTTTCAGTAACTCAATCCAAAAGGGAAACATCTAATATATAAAGCTGAGTGTATGTGTGTGTGTGTGTGTGTGTGTGTGTGTGTGCGTGTGTGTGTATGTATTTGTGTGTGTATATCTGCTAAAGGAATCCGCACCGTCGCATTTACAATCACGAAATTTTGCACAGACACTCCATGTGCCTCAAGGAACGTCATAGACGATGTTTTGATGGGAAAATTTAACCCCGCACTTTACAATTACTCTCCAAAAAACCTGCCTTCATTAAACTGAATGGAGGTGGGAGATATAGGTTATTAATAGCAGCTGTGAGTGGTTGCTATAGGAACAAAATAAATTGCTAGTATAAGAAGCTTATTTGTGAGGTACTAAGATGTCGGTGGGGAGACAGATAGAGAGAAACAAAAAGAGACAGAGACAGACAGACAGAGAGAGATAGAGAGAGGGAAACAGGAAAAGAGAGAAAGACAGACAGGGAAAGAGACAGAGAGAAACAGACAGATAGACAGAGACAGACAGAGACTGACAAAAAGAGACAGATAGAAACAGACACACAGAGACAGACACACAGAGACAGAGACAGACAGAGAGACAGAAACAGACAGACAAAGAAAGACAGAGACAGACAAAAAGACAGAGACAAATGGACAGAGAAAGACAAACAGACATATGGATAGAGACAGATAAACACAGACAGAAAGAGACAGACAGAAACAGACACACCGAGACACACAATATGGAGATAAGGTATGCACACCAGTGACAATGCAAGGGGAATACATGTAATATCAGAAACTACTGTGTGAATACTGACATGAAAAATTCAATAGCTATATGTGAGAATGAAATGTGAAAAATTGAACCTGCATTACTGCCATGAACATATGAACAAAGAGAAATTTAGCTACTGAATTGATCAATGCAATAGAGCCCCAACACTATGCCAAAGTATTTCTCTACGTTGGGGTCCCTAGCTTGTGTGTGTCCTCTCATGCAGTTAAAAAACTTACCGTGTATGGGAAGCTGAGACCCAGGCTATATATACGTATCATGTGGATTGGCAATAGGTGTGAGTGGGGTGGGTTCACAAACGAAAAACTACACTCACACAGACAGAGAGACAGAGACAGACAGAAAAAGACAGACAGAGACAGATAGACAGACAGATAGACAGAGACAGACAAACAGACACAGACAGACGGACAGAGACAGACAAGCAGACACAGACCCTAACAAAGGAGAAAAAGAACTGGACTGTTGCTCAGTGGTCCAAGGTGTTGTTTTCAGGTGAAATAAATTTTACATTTCATTTGGCAATCAAGGTCCCAGAGTCTGGAGATAGAGTAGAGAGGCACACAATTCAAGCTGATTGAGGTCTAGTGTGAAGTTTTTACAATCTCTAATGGTTTGGGGAGCCATGTCATCTGCTGGTGTAGGTCCACTGTGTTCTATCAAGACCACAGTCAGCGCAGCAGTTAAGCAGGAAAGTTTAGAGCACTTCATGCTTCCCTCTACCGACAAACTTTTTGGAGATGGAAATTTTATTTTCCAGTAGGACTTGGATCCTGTCAACACTGCCAAAAGTACCAATACCTGGTTTAATAACCACAGTATCACTGTGCTTGATTGGCCAGCAAACTCACCTCACCTAAACCCCATAAAGAATATATGGGGTATTGTCAAAAGGAAGACGACAGACACCAGACCCAACAATGCAGACAAGCTGAAGGCTGCTACCAAAGCAACCTGGGTTTCCATAACACCTCAGCAGTGCCACATGCTGATCGCCTCAATGCCACGCCACATTGATGCAGTAATTCATGCAAAAGAAGCCCCAACCAAGTATTGAGTGCATTTACTGTACATACTTTTCAGTAAGCCAACATTTCTGAGTTTAAAATATTTTTTTCAGTAAGTCTTATATAACATTCTAATTTTCTGAGATAATGACTTTTGAGTTTTCATTGGCTGTAAGCCATAATCATCAACATTAACAGAAATAACACTTGAAATAGATGACCTTATTTGTAGTGACTCTATATAATATATGCCTTTCCCTGTTTATATTGAATTACTGAAATACATTAACTGTTTGATGATATTCTAATTCATTGAGATGCACCTGTACTTTTGTATAAATGCTTGCTCAAAAAATCATTAAGCCATCTTTTGCAAAGGCAACTTAATAGCTTCAGAACTTCCCATTGTCTTTAAATGTCTGGCCGGTCCTGCTCCTACTCTACAGTGACATTCTAACATGTCATTTTATAGTAGTGAAGCTACATGCGATCGTGCAGCTATGAAAATGGGGATCCGCCTGTCTGACCCCATCAAAGGCACAGGTTGTTTATTACCATCTGTGGTTTCTTGATCAATGCATGCACAGCCATTACGTGCTGTGGATTCAGTATTACAAAGTGCTGATGGCCCTTCTTCCTCCACACACATAGATCATGTGATCACTGCATATAGTGAGGGAGCCGGAGCTACCAGGTCATAGGTGACCCAGACAGCTCTGCTATGCAGCTTGGAGGCTGTATTTTTACTTGTAGCTAGTGCTAATATACCAACTCCAGTAACAAAGAAAATAAGATGAAAATAAAAATCTCAATATTTAAATGCCCCCTAAGATCTTTCATAACTTTATAAGGAGCCACAATGTGTAAAATGAAAAAAATAATACATTCAAAATAACAGGTCAAAAAATACATAATTAAAAAAAATACCACTGTCAATCCAAATTGCTGCTACTAGCCCATCCCTAGTTAGATAAAACAAAAATAACTTGCCCAAAATATGTATAAGAATGTTTGTTACACAATAGGGAACACATTTATAATTGTATTTTAGTAATTCTTTGTAAAGTACCATGTGTCAGAAAAGAAGAGGCAAAAATTACTTGAATATCTTTACTAGAAATTTTTTAACAGCACGTTAAACCATATGTTCCTTGTCAAAAACAGGGGTAAATGGCCCAATCTTGAACAGATTAAGTAAGCAAAAGTGAAATACTTGAAGTTTACCCAGTTACATATTATTATCATAATCTGCAATGAGGGCAGGAAGATTGGTCATTATTATATGGACTCTTATTACTTGTTTCCTAAGAAAATGAATAGGAAGGCAAAGAGAAATGTTTACAAGAGGTAAGCTTCTCGTCATGGATGTCAAATTCATAAGGAGCTTCCTTGTGTAGTTTCTAAAGGTGAACCTTATAACCAAAAAGACATTAACCCACATTATAAAACCAGAGAAAAAAAGGACCAGAAAAGGAAAATACCCATCATCATTATCTGGCTATAGATAAAGTGTAACTGCACTTTCAGGTGACGTTTCAGAAAAAACTTGTGAGTGCACATGCAGAGTAGCGCGATGAACTTACATCCTGCATTGTTTTTCCAAAATCAACTTTTCATAAAGCTTTAAAGATTACCAGCAATAAGTCAAACAACAGTTTTGCAATAGAATTTGATCAATGATATTGATTACTGATCCTAATATACAGTGACCCAGGATAGGGAATGGTGGAAAGAAATGAATAGGAGGGGGAGTGAGAGAGGAGAGAAGGAAAGAATAAGAGGCTAAAAAGCAAAGGGTAAAAGCTCCATCAAAATGCATAGTTTATACCAACAAATGTATGTCGCGAAAATACAGTTAGGTCCAGAAATATTTGGACAGTGACACAAGTTTTGTTATTTTAGCTGTTTACAAAAACATGTTCAGAAATACAATTATATATATAATATGGGCTGAAAGTGCACACTCCCAGCTGCAATATGAGAGTTTTCACATCCAAATCGGAGAAAGGGTTTAGGAATCATAGCTCTGTAATGCATAGCCTCCTCTTTTTCAAGGGACCAAAAGTAATTGGACAAGGGACTCTAAGGGCTGTAATTAACTCTGAAGGCGTCTCCCTCATTAACCTGTAATCAATGAAGTAGTTAAAAGGTCTGGGGTTGATTACAGGTGTGTGGTTTTGCATTTGGAAGCTGTTGCTGTGACCAGACAACATGCGGTCTAAGGAACTCTCAATTGAGGTGAAGCAGAACATCCTGAGGCTGAAAAAAAAGAAAAAATCCATCAGAGAGATAGCAGACATGCTTGGAGTAGCAAAATCAACAGTCGGGTACATTCTGAGAAAAAAGGAATTGACTGGTGAGCTTGGGAACTCAAAAAGCCCTGGGTGTCCACGGATGACAACAGTGGTGGATGATCGCCGCATACTTTCTTTGGTGAAGAAGAACCCGTTCACAACATCAACTGAAGTCCAGAACACTCTCAGTGAAGTAGGTGTATCTGTCTCTAAGTCAACAGTAAAGAGAAGACTCCATGAAAGTAAATACAAAGGGTTCACATCTAGATGCAAACCATTCATCAATTCCAAAAATAGACAGGCCAGAGTTAAATTTGCTGAAAAACACCTCATGAAGCCAGCTCAGTTCTGGAAAAGTATTCTATGGACAGATGAGACAAAGATCAACCTGTACCAGAATAATGGGAAGAAAAACGTTTGGAGAAGAAAGGGTACAGCACATGATCCAAGGCACACCACATCTTCTGTAAAACATGGTGGAGGCAACGTGATGGCATGGGCATGCATGGCTTTCAATGGCACTGGGTTACTTGTGTTTATTGATGACATAACAGCAGACAAGAGTTGCCGGATGAATTCTGAAGTGTACCGGGATATACTTTCAGCCCAGATTCAGCCAAATGCCGCAAAGTTGATCGGACGGCGCTTCATAGTACAGATGGACAATGACCCCAAGCATACAGCCAAAGCTACCCAGGAGTTCATGAGTGCAAAAAAGTGGAACATTCTGCAATGGCCAAGTCAATCACCAGATCTTAACCCAATTGAGCATGCATTTCACTTGCTCAAATCCAGACTTAAGACGGAAAGACCCACAAACAAGCAAGACCTGAAGGCTGTGGCTGTAAAGGCCTGGCAAAGCATTAAGAAGGAGGAAACCCAGCGTTTGGTGATGTCCATGGGTTCCAGACTTAAGGCAGTGATTGCCTCCAAAGGATTCGCAACAAAATATTGAAAATAAAAATATTTTGTTTGGGTTTGGTTTATTTGTCCAATTACTTTTGACCTCCTAAAATGTGGAGTGTTTGTAAAGAAATGTGTAAAATTCCTACAATTTCTATCAGATATTTTTGTTCAAACCTTCAAATTAAACGTTACAATCTGCACTTGAATTCTGTTGTAGAGATTTCATTTCAAATCCAATGTGGTGGCATGCAGAGCCCAACTCGCGAAAATTGTGTCACTGTCCAAATATTTCTGGACCTAACTGTATGTTAAATGAGTAAGGAAGAGAGGGAAACTGGGCCAGCGAGGCACAGAGCAAGTAAAACAGAGAAATATATTTATCAGACCGGTTGTAATCAATTGGAGGATAGACAATATGAATCTGCTTCTTAAAATTCTATTCACTTCCATACGTTGTAATATCTGTCTTTAGCAACTGGAGTGGAGGCAATTAATTTCTAATGAGAAAAATACACTCTTTAAGTGTTTTGGGACTATTCCTTTTCTATGGTTGAAGAAGAATATTTTTTTGCTGCTTGAATCAAGTAACTCATAAGTGTTCTTTTATATCTAGGGATACTTAGTGGGATTATAAAGAGCAACAGAGCTTCAGATGTGTTAGGGATTGTTACAGTTATAGTCATTTTTTGTATAACTGTATGGGCTAAAAAAAACAAACAAATGTATTGATGGACAACTACACTATATATGAGTCATCATATTGTCCTCACACTTCTAAACACATCTTTGAGACTTTGGGATACCAAAGATGTAGTAAGGAAGGTACTCTGTACTATCGGAATTTGATTTTAGATTATGTCTTCTGGCCATTATTTGCCATTGAGGCTTCATGAACAAGTGTAAAACATTTTTGCCCACTGTGACTCATCAAATGATTTACTAAGTTTTATTTCCCAGGCAGAACAGTAGGATGGATACCTTGTAGTTTTCTGGTTAATGAGATATCAATAAATTAAGAATACACAGTGTGTGGGAGTGAAGGACAATATAGGGGTACTTTACATGCTGCGACATCGCTACCGATATATCGTCGGGGTCACATCGTTAGTGATGCACTTCCAGCGCTGGTAGCGATATCGCAGCGTGTAACACTAATGAGCGACGATCAACGATCGCAAAATCGTCCCAAAACGGTGATCGTTGACATGTCGTTCAATTCCTTAATATCGCTTATGCCACCGGTACGATGTAGTTCGGCGTTCCTGTGGCATCACACATTGCTATGTGTGACATCGCGGGAGCGATGAACATCTCCTTACCTGCGTCAACCGGCAATGAGGAAGGAAGGAGGTGGGCGGGATGTTACGTCCCGCTCATCTCCTCCCCTCCTCTTCTATTGGCCGGCCACTTAGTGACACCGCAGTGACGTTGCTATGACGCCGAACGCACCTCCCCCTTGAGGGAGGGATTGTACGGCGGTCACAGCGACATCGCTGACAAGGCATGTGAGTGTGATGCTGCCGTAGCGATAATGTTCGCTGCGGCAGTGAGCACCAAATGTCGCACGAGCGACGGGGGCGGGAGCTATCGCGCTCGACATCGCTAGCAATCGCTAGCAATGTCGCAGCATGTAAAGTACCCCATACACGGTCTTTAGAAAACTGAAAAATCTCAATACAGAGGCATGCCTTTCTTGACTGATCAATAAACGTGTTGAAATTTCACAGAATCTAACATCACTCTCATTGGCATTGGATTGTTATTAAATTAACTGTCTAAGGCGGGCTTTGCACACTACGACATTGCAGGTGCGATGTCGGTGGGGTCAAATTGAAAATGACACACTTCCGGCATCGCATGCGACAACGTAGTGTGTAAAGGCTTGATGATACGATTAACAAGCGCAAAAGCGTCGTAATTGTATCATCAGTGCAGCGTCGGCGTAATCCATGATTACGCTGACGCGACAGTCCGATGTCGTTCCTCGCTCCTGCGGCAGCACACATCGCTGTGTGTGAAGCCGCAGGAGCGAGGAACATCTCCTACCGCCGTCACTGCAGCTTCCGTAGGATATGCGGAAGGAAGGAGATGGGCGGGATGTTTACATCCCACTCATCTCCGCCCCTCCGCTCCGATTGGCCGCCTGGCGTGTGACGTCGCTATGACGCCGCACAACCCGCCCCCTTAACAAGGAGGCGGGTCGCCGGCCAGAGCAACGGTCGCAGGACAGGTGAGTCCATGTGAAGCTGCCGTAGCGATAATGTTCGCTACGGCAGCTATCACAAGGATATCGCTGCTGCGACGGGGGCGCGTACTATCGCGCTCGGCATCGCAGCATCGGCCTGCGATGTCGCAGCGTGCAAAGTACCCCTAAGAGAAGCAAGGAAGTGTTTGATAAGACATAAGTGAAATGTGTAGTTTTACATTTATTGTGGCCTAGGAATTTGTTAGAAAAAGTACCTGATGGGAATGTTGGGTTATCTATGATAGAAATTAAAAAAGAAGAAAACTGCACTTGTGGAACCACTGCTGCAGCTATCTCAAGGCCGCTCCAGCACATCCTTATAGTCAAGAGGAAAACATGGAGGAAAATAGGACTTTGTGTGTCGACAATATGTATAAGCATAATTAATATCACCCAATACCAATAGTTACATATAAAAAATTCCTTTTTATTAAATATAGGGAATGGGGATGACAATTCAAAATACAGTACAACAATTCATATGAGGTGCAGGAACTGGGGACTAGGGAAAATTGCACAAAAACCATACTAAATCATTAGAGTAGTAGACCTGTAGATAACTAGCCTGCAATAAACAAAACATAGAAGACAAATACAGAAGAGTTGAGTCAAGCAGGGTAGTTTAACAGGGGGTTATTGTAGTCGAAAAGGACCAAGATAACATTAATATAAGGATATAAATGAACCCACACATGGGTCACAACAATCTATATGTGTGGTTGGAAAGGTAGGTCCAAAGAAAAACAATTAACTTACCCATGAGAGGTCGTGTCAGTCGGAATAGGAGTGTACCCCTATGCGTCTCGCAACAAAAGCTTCATAAGGGAGAGAGGAAAGTGGAGGGGTGCCAGTCGCCGGTGAGCCATACTGCCAGACTTTTATATTATGCTAATAGAGGAGTCGTGATGTGGACACTAATACTTCAATAGTAATGGTTCAATCCATCATCCAAAAACACAAAGAGAATGGCACAACTAAAAACCTACTAAGACATGACCATTCAGTTAAATGGACATATCGAGCGTGAAGACCACTATCAAGAGAGGCAACCAATGTGCCCATGGTCACTCTTTAAGTGCTGCAGCGATCCACAGCTCAAGTGGGAGAATCTATCCACAGGACAACTATTAATTATAAACTCCACTAATCTGCCATATATGGAAAAGTGGTAAGCAACGCCATTTTTTTAAAGCAGGTCATAATAATTCTCACTTGCAGTTTGCAAAAAGTAATTTAGGGGACACAGTTAGCATGTGGAAGAAGGTGCTCTGGTCACCTGTGACCAAAGTAGAGATTTTTGGGCTAAATACAAAACGATTTGTGTGGCAGTATTCTACTACTGCACATCACCCTGAAAAAATGGTGGTGGCAGCATCATACTGTGAGTATGCTTTTCTTCAGCCGGGAGAGATAATTTGATCAAAGGTGATGAGTAGAAATGCAAAAGACTTAACATTGGGGCTTACATTCACCTTCCAATAAGAAAAAAACCCTAAACTTACTGCTACAATGGAATGGTTAAGATCAAGGCATATTTATGTGTTTGAATGGCCCACTCAAAGTCCAGACCTAGATCGCATTGAGAATCTGTGACAAGACTTGAAAATTGCTGTTCACAGACACTCATCTTCCAACTCACTGAGGTAGAGCTTTTTTGAAGAGAAGAATGGGCCAAAGTTTCAGCATCTAGATGTTCAAAGCTGAGAGAATGATGTGGACAAACAAGCGCAATAGGGTCTTACCCAACAAAAAAAGAATAATGCAAAGAGCAAGATCTTCACCTCGTAGGGTTGTGTCACCCCCAATCAGTAACAAATGTAATATACAGCTGCTGTACGGTCCACAAGCCCTGAGGCAAAAGGCAGTATTTAGGAAGTGGGAGAAGTGTGGATTAATTGCTTAAATTGGTGCCCTTCCTGATGAAGTGGGGTTATCACTTTGAAAGGAGTAGAATAAACCAACTTCATCTACTACTCAGCATACTGGATTTTTTTACTAACCTACAGCAGCGCAGATTGATCCACGCTTGTCCTGCTGGTTCCTATATAATGCCAAAGCTGGTAGAGACATACTCCAAAAGACTTGCAGCAGTAATTGCAGTGAAAGATGGTCCTACAAAGTAATGACTCACAGGGGCAGAATACAACTGCATTATATTTATATTTTTAAAATATTGAGAAAACCATGTATCATTTCATTTACACTTAACAAATTCTTGCTACTTTTTGTTGATTTATCACATAAAATCCCAATAAAATAAATTTTAAGCTTGTGGGTGTAATGTGAAAAAATTAAAAACAGTTCACTTGCTATTAGTGATGGGTAACCCCCCCCCCCAAAATGTTCGGGATCGGGAGACTCGCTTGAGCTTTTTGTAAAGCCCATATTCGGGATCGGAGATAACGTGAACTTGTGTCCGAAGCCCGAGCTTGAATTTTACAATTATGGGATGGGGTGGGGGGGGGGTGTAGAATAAAGAATCTAGTTAATAAAAACATTATCATTATACTGTACCTACGGGTCCTGCGATGCATCCTGCAGAACCGGTATCTCCTGGCCGCTTCTGCTTCCAGGTGCAATCATTAAATTCCGGGGGTATTCACTGCACTGTTCGTCACTCGGCAGTTTTTGGCCGTGTTCGCGATGATGTCTGGGTTCACCCGAGTTCATGGCTTAGCCATGGAGTCGATTGAACTTTGAATATCACTGTCAGCCTGCTTCTCACTGTGTATAGACGCTTGTCTGTACAGAGCAATGAAGCAGAGCTGACATTTCTCTCACTGCTTCTCGTGCTGTATAGATGCTTGTCAGTACAAAGCGATGAAGCAGAGCTGACATTGATCTCCCTACTTCTCACTCTGAATAAACGCTTTCACAAGGCTAGAATGGGCTACAAAACCATAAGTAAGATGCTGGGTGAGAAGGAGACAACTGTTGGTACAATAGTAAAAAAATGGAAGAAATACAAAATGAGTGTCAATCGACATCGATATGGGGCACCATGCAAAATCTCACCTTGTGGGGTATCCAGAGTCATAAGGAAGGTGAGTCATCAGCCTAAAACTACATGGGGGGAACTTGTTAATGATCTCAAGGCAGCTGGGACCACTCTCACCAAGAAAACCATTGGTAACACATTACGCCATAATAGCTTAAAATCCTGCAGTGCCCACAAAGTCCCACTGCTCAGGAAGGCATATGTGCAGGCCCATCTGAAGTTTGCCAATCAACACCTTGATGATTCTGAGAGTGATTGGCAGAAGGTGCTGTGGTCAGATGATATAAAAATTGAGCTCTTTGGCCTTAACTCAACTCAACGTGTTAAGAGAAACAGAAATGCTACCTATGGCCCAAAGAACACCGTCCCCACTGTCAAGCAAGGAGGTTGAAACATTATGTTTTGGGGTGTTTCTCTGCTAAGGGCACAGGACTACTTAACTGCATCAATGGGACAATGTATGGTGCCATGTACCATAAAATCCTGAGTGACAACCTCCTGCCCTCCGCCAGGACATTAAAAATGAATCGTGGCTGAGTCTTCCAGGACCACATTGACCCAAAACATACTGCCACGGCAACAAAGGAGTGGCTCAAAAAGAAGCCCATTAAGGTCATGGAGTGGCCTAGCCAGTTTCCAGACTATAATCCCATAGAAAACGTATAGAGGGAGTGAAGCTCCGAGCTGCCAAGCGACAGCCTGAAAATATTAATGATTTAGCGATGATCTGTAAGGAAGAGTGGACCAAAATTCCTCCTGACATGTGCGCAAACCTCATCATCAACTACAAAAAACGTCTGGCTGCTGTGCTTGCCAACAAGGATTTTGCCACCAAGTGTTAAGTCTTGATTGCCAGAGGGATCAAATAATTATTTCTCTCTGCAAAATGTAAATAAATTTATATAATTTATACAATGTGAGTTTCTGCATTTTATTTTTGATATTCTATCTCTAACTGTTTAAATTAACCTACCCTTAACATTATAGACAGTTCATGTTTTTCTCAGTGGGAAAACTTACAAAATCAGCAAGAGATCAAATAATTATTTCCTTCACTGTGCAAAATTTTGAAATACAGCCAGCACGTTGGTTAAACCACATGGCATAACCAAATTTTCAAAATGACCCAAAGGTGTATTAAATACCGTTTTCCACTTATGTCCCTGTCGAATCCAAATCTAATTATAGGCCTCCGTAGGTTGAGTTTGGGTAACCATTTTGCTGCGGAAATCTGGTTAAAAAGGTCCAGAATCAGTGGCATAGGATATATCTCACGAACTGTAATCTGGTTAAGCGCCTGGAAATCCAGACATGAACGTAGTTCACCATCTTTTTACAATAAAAATCCCATCTACTAGGGATGAAGACAGCGTAATGTGACCATTGGCCAAATTCTCAGTTATGTATTCTTTGAGAGATGCATTTCTTGCCTCTCAGAACTAGACAGGTTATACATCTTGCACTTGGGCAACTTGGCCCCTGGCTTCAGCCTTAAAGTGCAGTCATAAGGCCTGTGCGGCAGCGGCTCCTGACAACCCTTTTCAGAGAACACATCACTAAACTCTGGGAAAGGCTTATGATCAAGACACAGGTTTCCAGACAATGTTTCTAATGGTAAGTGGTCCACTGAACTATGTCCTGGGTCTTCCAGTCAACTACCGGATTATGTAATGTGAACCAAAAGAATCCTAACACAATTTGTGTAAGAAGTTCCTTGAGCACATGCAAGTAATGTGCTCAGTAGAGATGAGCGAACCGGTCGCGGTTCGGCTCGAGGTGGTTCGCCGAACGGAGGTCCCGTTCGAGTTCGGCTCGTCGAACGTTCGACGAACCGAACTCGAACGTATAGGCTATAATGGGAGGCAATCACAAACACATAAAAATGCATTATAAATGTACACAAACAGTTAATAAACATTGCCATAACACTTACCGGTCCTCGCGATCCCTTCTGCACTCTGTCTCCTGCCGCTATTCCATCCGATGATCGCTGAATCCTCCCGGTGACCTGCACTGCCAGCAGAGATGCAGGACCTATCGTGACGTCAAAATAGCCATGTGACCAGTCACGTGGCTATTATCTCATTGGCTACAGACTGGTCACATGACTATGACACGTCATGTAGGACCTGCGAGTGCATCTCTCCGGTACACGGTGCACATATGTGTATCGCCGTATACCGGCGACATGCTCTAGCACACGGTCGACTACCCGTTCCGTTAGGGACCGGCTGACACAGCCGGTCATTAACGGAGATCACCGTTGCCATAGCAACGCAGTTAGCGGTGACGTCACCGCTAACCGCGGCTCCGAGAGCACCGTTGCTATGGTAACGCGTCTGTCAGCGTTACCGCTAGCAGCAAGCAGTGATCACTCACGGAGTGAAGGCTGCACGCTGCTTCGCGATTGTAGTGAGCATTGTAGTGAGGATGGAGGTTCCCCAGCCCCAAGTGATGAGCTGGTGAATCTCATCCTTCCTCACTACAATCGTCACTACTACTACACTAGAAAGAAAGAAGACAGAAGAGCAGGATCGTGGAGGGCTGACAGGGGGTAATAAAGATGGAGTCTCTAATGTGTCTGTGTATTTATTTCTATTAAAGTATTTTTTCTCTGTGTGGTGTCTTTTTTTTAACCCTTTATTGGAGATTCTTAATGGCCGGGTCAAACGTGCCTGACATTAAGAATCTCTGGCTTAATACTGGCTGGTAAAACAAAGCCAGTATTAACTCATGATTACCCAACAAGCCACCCGGCTCCAGGGCTGTTGGAAGAGTTGGATACAGCGCCAGATGATGGCGCTTCTATGAGAGCGCCATTTTCTGGGACGGCTGCGGACTGAAATCCGCAGCAGAGGCGCCCACAAACCTCGGGCTAACCTGTGCTGCGGATTCCAATCCCCAGCTGCCTAGTTGTACCCGGCTGGACACAAAAATAGGGCGAAGCCCACGTCATTTGTTTTTTAATTATTTCATGAAATAAGTGAAATAATAAAAAAAAACGGGCTTCCCTATATTTTTGGTTAACAGCCGGGTACAAATAGGCAACTGGGGGTTGGAGGCAGCCCGTGGCTGCCAGCTGTACCTGGCTAGCATACAAAAATATGGCGAAGCCCACGTCATTTTTTTGGTGGGCAAAAAACTTCTGCATACAGTCCTGGATGGAGTATGCTGAGCCTTGTAGTTCTGCAGCTGCTGTCTGCTCTTCTCCATACAGACAGACAGCAGCTGCAGAACTACAAGGCTCAGCATACTCTATCCAGGACTGTATGCAGAAGTTTTTTGCCCCCTGAAAAAATTATGTGGGCTTCGCCATGTTTTTGTATGCTAGCCAGGTACAGCAGGCAGGTACGGCTGCCCCCAACCCCCAGTTGCCTATTTGTACCCGGCTGGGAACCAAAAATAAAGGGAAGCCCTTTTTTTATTATTTCATGAATTTCATGAAATAATTAGAAAACAAATGACGTAGGCTTTGCCCCATTTTTGTGTCCAGCCAGGTACAACTAGGCAGCTGGGGATTGGAATCCGCACCACCGGTTGGCCTGAGCTTTCTGGGCCCCACTGCTGCGAATTGCAGTCTGCAGCCACCTCAGAAAATGGCATTTTCATAGAAGCGCCATCTTCTGGCGCTGTATCCAACTCTTCTAGCACCTGCCTGCTATACGTGGCTAGCATACAAAAATATGGCGAAGCTCACGTCCTTTTTTTGTAGTTTTTTGGCAAAAAAAATAAAAAATGCTTCCCTGGATTTTCCATTGCCAGTGAAGGTAACACCAAGCAGTGGGGGTTAGCAGCCAGTAGCTGCTTGGATTACCCTTAGCTAGCAATACAAAAAATGCAGCGGGAGCCCATATATATTTTTTTTAATTATTTATTTAAATAACTAAAAATAAAATGGGCTTCCCTGTATTTTGATTGCTGGACATCACAGTGCTGTAAAAATAAATCTTTAAAAAAATGACGTAGCGCTCCGCGGTATTTTTGATTCTCAGCGCAGATAAAGCAGACAGCTATGGGTTGCCACCCCCATCTGCCTGCCGTTACCTTGGTTGGCAATCAAAATACAGGGAAGCCCATTCATTTTTTCTATTTAAAAAATAGTTAAAAAAAAAAATTACGTTGGGTCCCCCCATTTTTGATAGCCAGCTAGGGTAAAGCAGACGGCTGTAGCCTGAAAACCACAGCTGGCAGCTTTACCGTGGTTGGGGATCCAATGTGGAGGTCCCCTCAGGCTCTTTTTTATAATTATTTTATAAATATTAATAATTACACAATAAAAGTAGGGTCCCCCCCAAATTGGATCACCAGCCAAGGTAAAGCGGACAGCTGTGGTCTGGTATTCTCAGGGTGGGAAGGTCCATAGTTATTGGGCCTTCACAGCCTAAAAATAGCAGGCCGCAGGCACCCCAGACGTGGCGCATCCACTAGATGCGCCAATCCTGGCGCTTCACCCCAGCTCATCCCTTGCCCTGGTGCAGTGGCAAACAGGGTAATAAATCGGGTTGATACTAGCTGTAAAGTCACCTGAGATCAAGCCCAGCAGTTTGTGATGTCATGGCGTCTATTAGATACCCAACATCATAAACTGTCAGTACTAACAAAAACAAAAAATCGACAAAAGAAATTTATTTGAAAAAACAGTCCCCAAAACATTTCCTCTTTCACCAATTTATTGTAAGAAAAAAAATAAAGGGGTCCCACGACGACTCTGGACCGTCTAGAATATGGGGGGGAGACACTCAGGGAATGTATCCCCCATTTTCTAGGAGTGCGGACCCTTCATGTGAGGAGTGTGGGTGCAATGAATCTGCACTCACTCTCCCCGGGTCCACAGCAGCAGAGTCCATGTCGTAATGGTTGCTACCAAAGCTGCAATGCCCTGCTCATGAGGTAAGGGCATGCCTAATCAGGAGAACTACTGTAGAGGAAGCTCTGCTCACTGGTATATAGGTGCTCAGAGGTAATAATAGATAAAATTAGTGAGTAACCTCGGCACTCTATATCTCCCAGACTAAGTCAGTAAGTCACAATGGATAGTAATGCAAAATCACTCTTTATTGGTCCGTATTAAGAAATTTTTTTTTTCATAAGCATATATGTTTTCGTCCAAAACAAGTTACAAATGACGTTTCGGCCTGAGCCTTCGTCAGATTGGACTTATCTGCATGTAATCATGAAAAATGACAATAATCAGTATCACATAAGAGTGAGAGAACAATAACATAAACTCGAACAATGTAGAGGTACAATTGGGATGCAGCAAAAAAATTGCAACACAGCAAGAAATGAAACACATGATACAAATGTCATAATACAGTACAAGGACAATATAGTAATGACAAATATGGGGTCAGAGTAGGCTTAGACAGCTCTGGTACGAAAGAGATGTCAATCATAAAGTAACATGTGCAGTAGGTGTAGAGCTACAGTATGCATGGCAGAGCTAATGGGTAGACCGACCATAGAAAAAGAACGGAAAAAAAGTGGAGCAAAAGTGGAGAAAAAGTAGAGCATAAGAGGAGAAAAAGTGGAGAAAAAGTGGAGAAAAAAGTGGAGAAAAAAGTGGAGAAAAAAGTGGAGAAAAAGTGGAGAAAAAGTGGAGAAAAAGTGGAGAAAAAGTGGAGCATAAGAGGAGAAAAAGTGGAGAAAAAGTGGAGCATAAGAGGAGAAAAAGTGGAGAAAAAAGTGGAGAAAAAGTGGAGAAAAAGTGGAGCATAAGAGGAGAAAAAGAGGAGAAAAAGTGGAGAAAAAGTGGAGAAAAAGTGGAGCATAAGAGGAGAAAAAGTAAAGAAAAAGTGGAGAAAAAGTGGAGAAAAAGTGGAGCATAAGAGGAGAAAAAGTGGAGAAAAAAGTGGAGAAAAAGTGGAGATAAAGTGGAGCATAAGAGGAGAAAAAGTGGAGATTAAGAGGAGAAAAAGTGGAGAAAAAGTGGAGCATAAGAGGAGAAAAAGTGGAGAAAAAGTGGAGTAAAAGTGGAGAAAAAGTGGAGAAAAAGTGGAGAAAAAGTGGAGCATAAGAGGAGAAAAAGTGGAGAAAAAAGTGGAGAAAAAGTGGAGAAAAAGTGGAGCATAAGAGGAGAAAAAGTGGAGAAAAAGTGGAGAAAAAGTGGAGCATAAGTGGAGAAAAAGTGGAGAAAAAGTTGAGAAAAAGTGGAGCATAAGAGGAGAAAAAGTGGATAAAAAGTGGAGAAAAAAGTGGAGAAAAAGTGGAGAAAAAGTGGAGAAAAAGTGGAGAAACAAGTGGAGAAAAAGTGGAGAAAAAGTGGAGAAAAAGTGGAGAAAAAAGTGGAGAAAAAGTGGAGAAAAAGTGGAGCATAAGAGGAGAAAAAGTGGAGAAAAAGTGGAGAAAAAAGTGGAGAAAAAAGTGGAGAAAAAGTGGAGCATAAGAGGAGAAAAAGTGGAGAAAAAAGTGGAGAAAAAGTGGAGAAAAAGTGGAGCATAAGAGGAGAAAAAGTGGAGAAAAAGTGGAGCATAAGAGGAGAAAAAGTGGAGAAAAAAGTGGAGAAAAAGTGGAGAAAAAGTGGAGCATAAGAGGAGAAAAAGTGGAGATTAAGAGGAGAAAAAGTGGAGAAAAAGTGGAGAGAAAGTGGAGAAAAAGTGGAGAAAAAGTGGAGAAAAAGTGGAGAAAAAGTGGAGAAAAAAATTGAGAAAAAGTGGAGAAAAAGTGGAGAATAAATGGAGAATAAATGGAGAATAAATGGAGAAAAAGTGGAGAAAAAGTGGAGAAAAAGTGGAGAAAAAAGTGGAGAAAAAAGTGGAGAAAAAGTGGAGAAAAAGTGGAGCATAAGAGGAGAAAAAGTGGAGAAAAAGTGGAGAAAAAGTGGAGCATAAGAGGAGAAAAAGTGGAGAAAAAAGTGGAGAAAAAGTGGAGAAAAAGTGGAGCATAAGAGGAGAAAAAGTGGAGATTAAGAGGAGAAAAAGTGGAGAAAAAGTGGAGAGAAAGTGGAGAAAAAGTGGAGAAAAAGTGGAGAAAAAGTGGAGAAAAAGTGGAGAAAAAGTGGAGAAAAAAATGGAGAAAAAGTGGAGAAAAAGTGGAGAAAAAGTGGAGAATAAATGGAGCATAAGAGGAGAAAAAGTGGAGAAAAAGTGGAGCATAAGAGGAGAAAAAGTGGAGAAAAAGTGGAGAAAAAGTGGAGAAACAAGTGGAGAAAAAGTGGAGAAAAAGTGGAGAAAAAAGTGGAGAAAAAGTGGAGAAAAAGTGGAGCATAAGAGGAGAAAAAGTGGAGAAAAAGTGGAGAAAAAAGTGGAGAAAAAAGTGGAGAAAAAGTGGAGCATAAGAGGAGAAAAAGTGGAGAAAAAAGTGGAGAAAAAGTGGAGAAAAAGTGGAGCATAAGAGGAGAAAAAGTGGAGAAAAAGTGGAGAAAAAGTGGAGCATAAGAGGAGAAAAAGTGGAGAAAAAAGTGGAGAAAAAGTGGAGAAAAAGTGGAGCATAAGAGGAGAAAAAGTGGAGATTAAGAGGAGAAAAAGTGGAGAAAAAGTGGAGAGAAAGTGGAGAGAAAGTGGAGAAAAAGTGGAGAAAAAGTGGAGAAAAAGTGGAGAAAAAAATGGAGAAAAAGTGGAGAAAAAGTGGAGAAAAAGTGGAGAATAAATGGAGAATAAATGGAGAATAAATGGAGAAAAAGTGGAGAAAAAGTGGAGAATAAATGGAGAAAAAGTGGAGAATAAGTGGAGAATAAGTGGAGAAAAAGTGGAGAAAAAGTGGAGAAAAAGTGGAGAAAAAGTGGAGAAAAAGTGGAGCACCCTTTGGTGCCTTTCATGTGGCACTAAGGGGTGCTTAGCTTTGTATTTAGCCAAAAAAATGAAAAAAAAAATGACGTAGGGTTCCCCCTAGTTTTGTAGCCAGCTAGGGTAAAGCAGACGGCTGCAGCCTGCAGACCACAGCTGGCAACCTCACCTTGGCTGGTAATCCAAAACTGAGGGCACCCCACGCTGTTATTTTAAATTAAATAAATAATTTAAAAAAAAAAAACACGTAGGGGTCCCCCAAAATTGGATCACCAGCCAAGGTAAAGCAGACAGCTGGGGCCTGATATTCTCAGACTAGGGAGGTCCATGGTTATTGGACTCTCCCAAGCCTAAAAATAGCAGGCCGCAGCCGCCCCAGAAGTGGCGCACCCATTAGATGCGCCAATCCTGGTGCTTCGCCCCAGCTCATCCCGCGCCCTGGTGCGGTGGCAAACGGGGTAATATATGGGGTTAATACCAGATGTGTAATGTCACCTGGCATCAAGCCCTGGGGTTGGTGAGGTCAGGCGTCTATCAGATACCCGACATCACCAACCCAGTCAGTAATAAAAAAAAAATAGACGACAAACACATTTTTATTTGAAAAAACACTCCCCAAAACATTCCCTCTTTAACCAATTTATTAGAAAGAAAAACAAATCCAGGTCTGGTGTAATCCAAGGGGTTGCCATGACGATCCACACTGTCCCAGTCAATGAAGAGCAGGATGTTCCCCATTGGCTGGGAGAGCAATGCAGTGACCTGAGCTAACATCAATGGGTCAGCCCAGGTCACTGCAGGGCATGACAAGTGCTGCTGTCAGCGAGGTACATTACCTGCGCTGATCTCCAGCACACTGACAGCCCCTGTCACTGAGGTCAATGACCTGCGCCTTCACATCAAGTATCGCGAGAGGTCCGTGACGTCACCGCCAGTGTCAGTCTCGGGTCGGAAGCGATAGGTGATGTGACAAGCGGCGGCCATGGAGGACAGTGACAGCGCTGAGGTCGGGATGGCGGGACTTCATCACCGCAGGTAAGCCGAGCGGGGGGGGGGTGAGAGTGTGTGTGTGTGTGTGTATGTATGTGTACATGCCGCGGGCAGGAGGGGGCGGAGCGAGCTGAGCGGGAAGTGTGGGCTTCCTGCACGTAACTAAGATAAACATCGGGTTACTAACCAAAGCGCTGTGCTTGGATACCCGATGTTTATCTTGGTTACCAGCTTGTGGCAGGCTGCCAGCGATGGCTCCTGCACACTGTAGCTGGGAGGGGGGGGTGTGCGTGAGTGAGAGTGTGTGTGTGTGTGTGTATATATGTATGTATACATGCCGCGGGCAGGAGGGGGCGGAGTGAGCTGAGCGGGAAGTGTGGGCTTCCTGCACGTAACTAAGATAAACATCGGGTTACTAACCAAAGCGCTTTGCTTGGATACCCGATGTTTATCTTGGTTACCAGCTTGTGGCAGGCTGCCAGCGATGGCTCCTGCACACTGTAGCTGTAAAAAGCCCTGCTTTTTGCTGCTAGAACCGTTCTCGAACGTATCTAGAACTATCGAGCTTTTAGCAAAAAGCTCGAGTTCTAGTTCGATCTCGAACAGCCCAAAAATCACTCGAGCCTAGAACTGGAGAACCACGAACCGCGAACCGCGCTCAACTCTAGTGCTCAGAATGGAGTATCCTAATTTGGAGTTCCAATCCCTGCAAACACTCCTTGAAGACCCCTTGGGAGAGAGGAGATGAGTAGATGACAAGATCCATACAGGACTGGATAACTTGTCAAATCTTTACCCAGAAGAGCGAGCAAACTGTTTATCAATTATATTGGCCCCAGAATGACTGACAAGAAACACCTTAACTGGGACCTCTGGCCCCCTAGTTTTACCTTGGTAGGTAAAAGACACTGTGATACCATGGTGGAGGAGATACAAAGATCCAGTTAGGAATCCCCCAATGCCCCTGGGTCTATCAGTTTTACGACGAAGGATCTTTTTTAGGCACCAAGGATCAATCATTAATAAAATATCCCTTTTTACTGTAGAAAAAGCATACACCTCCCCTTTTTGATGTAATGGGCTTTCTCCTCAAATGAGATATCCCGCCAAGCTGCATGGGCTCGGACAAGACCTTCAGAGGTGAAGCAGGTGCAGCTGCCCCCTCCCAGATAGACTTGGTGTTAAGAGACCTCTGACAGAACCGGTGATATATTTGGATTACCAGAGCCATGACACACTACAGAGATGGGGAAGTCTCATACGTAACCAAGGACTCTTTTACCGTCTCGGAAACACCCTGAAAAAAATAGTTCTTGAGAGCTGGGTCATTCCGCTGTGTGTTCACTGGCCAAAGCAGGAATAGAGAGCAGTAATCCTCAGCTGGTTAATTCCCCTGTTGCAGTGAATGGATTTTAGACTCAGCCAACAACATCTTATCAGGTTCGTCATAGATGAGACCGAGCACAAAAAACAAGATCCACAGACCCAAACACGGGAATCAGGAGGAAATGTAAATGCCCAAGCTTGTGGGTCACCACTGAGAAGTAGGAAAACAATACCCACGCACTGTGCCTCACTCCCGGAGGAAAGAGGATGAAGGTGAAAATACAATTTACATTCCTCCCAGAAGGTGATAAACCGGCAAATCACTCAGGGAGAGCTAGTTTAGATACAGATGATCTAAATTGAAAAATAGACAGCATCCCACAGGGTAAAGTTCTTAAATATCCTCTTTATTCCATGTGCACATGGAATAAGGAGGATATTTAAGGAATAAGGACTTCACCTAGTGTTATGCTGTCTAGTTTTCTATTTGGTATGGACTATTCTGAGATATCTCTCTGTTTTGATGTGCATTCCTTTTTTTGCCATACAGAATGTATGTTGCATGATTGCAAGATTTCCACAGTAGGTGCTGCAGACTGCTTATTATTTTTATACGCCGAAATATTAGACTGAACCTGTTGCTGAACCGCCCCTTTTAATTCAACCTCATGGAGTGACAGAGGCCTGCAACTGCCTTGCAAGGGAAGCTGTGGGGTCCATAAAGAAATTCAAATGGGCAGATTATAATGTCACAGGGTGTGACAAGGTAACTTGGAACAGGGGCACCTACACTGACCCTAGTGCTAGGGTGGCCCTAGCTGTCCCTGTTTCCAAAGATATGTCTAATGGTGATGAGGTTTGGTTTGCCTTCCTAACTCTAGCTCCTGAATAGCCCTGGTCTAGACCCCCTCTCCCCCACCTCCAGGGAGGGCAGGAGTGGTTTTAGCTCATACAAATCGTCAGACAGGGAAAAATAAAAACTCAAACTCACTGCACACACACACACACACACACACACACACACACACACACAGGTAAGACAGGGAGAAAAAATAATCAGGGAGGAAATAAACATATAATAAGATTATTTCCAAAACACACCAGAACAGGTTCACCATAGCACAAGGAGTATCGTAAAATGAAGCTACAATTGGAATGGAGGAACAGGTTCCATCTTCTTTTAAAGGATGGAGGCAGCTGTGATAGGTCTCCAGTAACCTGTGACACAAGCAGCAATTCACAGTTAAGCAGAAATTAACTCCTGCTATACTGATCACTAATAATCACACAACTGGTCGATGTCGAGTCTGACTACTGTGTAACAATTTCAAACAGGTGGCACTTATACAGATAATGAGTGCAGAGTAGGAGGGCTTCTTTAAGAAAAAAATAGGTCTGTGAGAGGCAGAATTCTTGTTGATTGGTAATTGATCAAATAATTATTTCATGCAATAAAATGCTAATTAATTACTGGATATCTTTTTTAGATTCTGTCTGTCACAGTTAAAGTGTACTTACTATAAAAATTACAGATCTCTCCATTCTTTGTAGGTGAGAAAACTTGCAAAATCAGCAGTTTATCAAATACTTATTGTCCTTACTGTAAATTACAGTGGCCTACCTTCTCTATAGTAACTTTTAAGTACTAACATC
The DNA here is from genome assembly GCF_048569485.1 of Anomaloglossus baeobatrachus. NCBI lineage: Eukaryota > Metazoa > Chordata > Amphibia > Anura > Aromobatidae > Anomaloglossus > Anomaloglossus baeobatrachus. Next base: position 380,647,104 of record NC_134355.1, read on the forward strand.
AAGAAGAATAGTATGAAGAGAATCTCTTATGTTTGCTACTGTATATATCCAAAATCTCATTCATGACTGCAGGGGAAAATCAATTTATATAAAACTTAGTTCCCAGTTCATCGGTATATTATGTCTGCCCATTTGCAGAATAAATGCCATTTGCATCTTTTTAGTGGACAGATTAAGAAACATGGGGATATTTTAACATCAAATTGAATTAATTTACATAGATCATACTCAATATAAAGAAGAGACATTTAACATATTTCTGACATCTAATTCAAGCAACTTCAAAACCCAATGATAAAACTGTAGAAGTCACTCCTGTAAAACCAGTGCAGAAATGCCTAGTAATAAAATCAAATTTAGAAATCTTAGAAAGAACATGTTATGATTAATTCTTTGTACTATTATGTAACTGCACTGTATAAAATCTCCACCAAAACATAGAGTAATTTGCTTTTTTTTCTTCATTTTGCAAACATATTTTGTAAATATAAAGTATAAGCAATTATTGCAATGGAAAGACTTAAGATGCTTTTCACATAGAATAAATGCTGGTCTTTGACGAAAAGATTTAGATAACGGGGATAAGGATTCTGTGATCTATCATTATTGAAACCGCCTATAAAAATTCTCATTCACAGCTATTACATGTTGAGCATAATAAATCAACAAAACTCAAGAATAAGAATGTTTTATTTATTAGACAACTTTCAATGCATTCATTACTTCTCATATTAAACACCAGTATTTCCCAAAGGTAAAAATGAGTCCTGGAGGTTTACTAGAAGAGGCTCAGTTAGAATTGAATGCAAGTTTATTTTTTGTTTCTAGCTGAAGAATTTTTATTTGAAATTATCACTAAACAAATAGTAGTTTAATTATTTCCTAAATGTCAGAGTACTTGTAATTAATTCTATGTAATTATTAAAAGTATATTTTTAGATACTTCTAAAATTATAGTTGAGTACAGTTTTTCAAAATAACTTAAAAAAAGATCATTATAGTGTAGTAGTGAAAAAATATTGCTTCCTTTGCGTACATTATATTTTCTACATTATTCTAACTAATAAAAACTAAGTAAAAATGCTAGTGTTTGTTTAATTATTTTTATTTTTTAAGCTCACACATTTTTCGGCTAATTACCGTGTTTTTTGTGGCCCATTTGAAAAGCTTGTGTTTTTCAGATTATAAACTTGTGCTTCATAAATCATGTGATTTAAAATGCTCTTTATAGAATCATTATTTATAGTATGAAAAACACATCAAAAACACTGCAAAAAAGAAATCTCAACAAAACTCATTATCAAATGACGTTTTATAGTGCTCCCGGTAAGAAAACAAAGTAATAAGTTTATAGATATAATATACACTTTATTGGCCAAGAAAAATAAATTAAGTTATAAATTAAACTTTCCAAATTACTTAGGCCTCTTTATTGGATATATTATATCAACTTCTATCATATCTAGCAAATTGTCTCTTCGAGGAGAAGATAGACGAACTCTAGTGCCACCTATTGGAAGTAGCAATCCTAAAAGTTAAAAGTGACCCTTTAAAAAGCCTTGTCTTATGACTATACAGTAACACCTACCTGCCAGTATGATTCCCCAGGTCAGTACAAGTTTATAGGTACCAAACATGTATAGTTTAAATTTTTTTATCTAAGTGGTGAAACAAAAAATTCAGAAACTTGTCAAAAAAAAGAATAGCGCTTTTGTCGCCATTTTCCTAGGCCCATAGTACTCTCAATTTACAGTATCTGGGGCTCAGTGAGGGCTTATTTTTTGCATTTTGAGCTGATGTTTTCAATTATGCCATCTTTCTGTAGATGTAATGGTTTGATCGCCTGTTATTGCATTTTAAGGCAATGTTACTGGGACCAAAAAGCCATCACTTTGGCGTTTGGAGTTTTTCTTCTACGTTCTTTACCGATTGCGTTTTTGGTGCGTAAGATGCACCAAAATGCATGCATTTCCTTCCCCCAGCAAAGCCTAGGAGATTTCTATTTTGCTGTCCAAACTGTGCATCTTTTTTTTTGTTTTGTCTTTAATATTTTTCCCCAGACCTGGTGTTATTATATAAAAGTTTGGATAATATGAACTGTGGTTTTATTAATTTGTCATTAAAAGCTGGATTTTATCACAAGCTGAAAGCTGGATCATTCTTCCTTCATATTTTTATGTCAACATCTTGGCTGCGTTTTTGAAGATGCAGCCAATATGCAGCATGTCAATTCTTTTTCATTTTTCCAGTGTTCTTGAGCCCTTACAGTCAATAGATTTGACTTAAAAAGTGCATTGGGCAAAATGCGGTAAAAACGCATGAGGGTTTGGATGTTTTTTGCCGCGGGTGTGTGTTTTGTGCATTTTTTGGAGAATAAAAAGACTGCATTTTTATGGTTAGAAAAGATGCACTGTGTGAACATAGCCAAATTGATTATATATTTTGCTAGATTGGACATTTCTGAATGCGGTGATACCAAATATGTGTATTTTTATTATTATTATTATTATTATTGTTTTATTTTCAATGGGGCAAAAGGAGGGTGATTGGGTGATTTGAACTTTTAGGGGTTTTCTTCATATTGTTAAAGCTTTTTTTTTTTTTTTCTACAGTTATTAAGGATTTTATAGTCCACCCCTAGGGGACTTAATGGCTGCACACTCCAATCGCTCCTCCTGATCAGAGTCATGCAGAGTCAGAGAAATGCAGTGTTAGGTCCCCTTCACACGCACGTGAAAAACACTGCGTGTCTTACGTTCCATTTTCCAGGTCCGTGTTCCGTATTTTATGTCCGTTTCTCCGTTACGTGTGACCTTCGATGTGATTGTATATGCTAGCCGTGTGTGCGTGAGATACGTATGTGTAATGTCCGCGTGTTGCCCGTGTGAAATGTTCCGTGTGTGATGCACAATGACATTGCTACATGCCGGCTGACAGCAGACAGCGACGTACAATGAGAATGAACTCGGGTGAACTTTACCCGACTTAATTGTCGGCTCTGTCTGTGTGTCGCGTACTGATTAGCGGTCACCCGGGAAGGACTCACCGGTGACCGCTAATCCCCTGAGTGACTGAAGTGAGCAGCGCAATTAGCACTGCCGTCACTCAGGTTACCCGCAGCCAGCTGTAGTCCTCAACCCGAGACCGCAACTCACCTGTGACTTCATCGCTGTCACTCGGTCGACTTGCTGTCGCAGTTGGAGGATCCAGCAGTGGCCGCGAGTAACCTGAGTGACATCATCGCTGATCGCGCTACTCATCTCAGTTGCTGTGTGGAGCTGACAGGAGCGGCGGTGTTCTACTACAGCTCTTGTCAGCTTCCAATGTAGCAGAGCTGAGAGCGTCGCGGGGATTACGCCGGACCTGGAGGGGTTTTCGGGGCTTAATAAAGTGGTGAACGAGGGTGTTTTTCTTCATTTATTATTTCAAATAAAGGATTTTTCGTTGTGTGTGTTTATTGTCTTTCATTTACAGGTTAATCATGGAAGGTATCTCGGGGAGACGTTTGCCATGATTAATCTTGGACTTAGTGGCAGCTATGGGTTGCTGCCATTAACTCCTTATTACCCCGATTTCCACCGCACCAGGGCAATTCGGGATGAGTCGGGTACAGTCCCGTGACTGTCGCATCTAATGGATGCAGCAATTCCGGGCGACTGCTGGCAGATATTGTTAGGCTGGGGGGCTCCCCATAACGTGGATCTCCCCATCCTGAGAATACCAGCCTTCAGCCGTTTGGCTTTACCCTGGCTGGTATCAAAATTGGGGGGAACCGCACGTGGTTTTTTTTTAATTATTTATTTTTTTTTTTTACTGCTCGATATTGACACACCCACCAGCGGCTGTGATTGGTTACAGTGAGACAGCTGTCACTCAGCGTGGGGGGCGGATCTTCCTGCAACCAATCATAGGCGCTGGTGTGTGGGGAAAGCAGGGAAACGAGATTGAATAATGAGCGGCCAGCTTTTTCAAAATAGTAAAAGCCGCCGGAGTTTTTTTTAACAGCTGTGCAACGCCGCGCTGGTGATCAGGGATCGGTGAGTATGAGAGAGGGGGAAGAGACTGACCGACGGACTGAGGGAAATTGACTGCCATACACAGAAAAAAAAGATTGACCGACATTGCTTCAAAAAAGCACAAAACGTACATGGACTATACAGAGATGCATCTGTGTCACGTACGTGTGCTCACTGACCCATTGAGTTTAATGGGTGCATGTGTGCGTGTTCCATGAGGAAAACGGACATGCATCCGTGTTTTACGGACAAACAAACTTATTATGGACACGGGCACACGAACCGTATGGAATAACGCATGTGTAACTGCATACATTGATTAACAATGGAGTACGTGTGTCCAAAGTCTCCGGTACGTGCAGGAACAGACCTAACACGTACCAGAGACACGTGCGTGTGAAGGGAGCCTTACTGTGAGACTTTCACAGGAGATACAAGTGCATCTCAATAAATTAGAATATCATCAAAAAGTTAATTTATTTCAATAATTCAATACAAAAAGGGAAATGCATATATTATACAGAGTCATTACAAACAGAGTGATCTATTTTAAGTGCTTATTTCTGTTAATGTTGATGATTATGGCTTACAGCCAATGAAAATCCTAAAGTCCTGATCTCAGAAAATTAAAATTACCACAAAACACCTGCCAAGGCTTTCTAAGCATTTAAAATGGTCCCTCAGTAGGCTACACAATCATGGGAAAGACTGCTGACTTGACAGATGTCCAGAAGGCAGTCAATGACACACTCCACAAGGAGGGTAAGCCACTTAAGGTCACTGATAAAGAAGCTGGCTGCTCACAGAGTGCTGTGCAGTATCAAAGCATATTAGCGGACAGTTGAGTGGCAGGAAAAAGTGTGGTAGAAAAAGGTGCACAAGCACCCGGGATAACCGCAGCCTTGATAGGATTGTTAAGGACTGTTAAGGAAAGGCCATTCAAAAATTTGTAGGAGATTCACAAGGAGTGGACTGCTGCTGGAGTCAGTGCTTCAAAAGCCATCACACACAGACATATCCAGGACATGGTCTTCAACTGTCGCATTACTTGTGTCAAGCCACTCATGACCAATAGACAATGCCAGAGGAATCTTACCTGGGCCAAGGAGAAAAATAACTGGACTGTTGCTCAAGGTCCAGGGGTCCAAGGGGTTGTCTTCAGATGAAAGTAACTTTTGCATTTCATTTGGCAATCAAGGTTCCAGAATCTGGAGGAAGAGTGGAAAGGCCATAATCCAAGCTGCTTAAGGTCTAATGTAAAGTTTCCACAATCAGTGGGGAGCCATGTCATTTGCTTGTGTAAGTTCACTGTGTTTTATCAAGACCAAAGTCACCGCAGCCATCTACCAGAGAATTTTAGAGCACTTCATGCATCTCTCTGCCGACAAGCTTTTTAGAGATAGAAATTTCATTTTACAGCAGGACTTGGAACCTGTCCACACTGCCAAAAGTACCAATACCTGGTTTAATAAGCACAGTATCACTGTGCTAGATTGGCAAGCAAACTCGCCTGACCAAGAGGAAGGTGAAAGACACCAGACCCAACGTTGCAGATGAGCTGAAGGCTGCTATCAAAGCAACTTGGGCTTCCATAACACCTCAGTAGTGCCACAGGCTGATCACCTCTATGCCACACTGCATTGATGCAGTAATTCATGCAAAAGGAGCCGCAACCTCACACATTTTTCAGCTAATTATAGTGTTTTTTGTGGCCCATTTGAAAAGCTTGTGTTTTTCAGATTAAAACATGTGATTCATAAATCATGTGATTTAAAATGCTCTTTATAGAATCATAGAGTGCATTTACTATACATACTTTTAAGTAGGCTAATATTTCTGAGTTTAAAATATTTTTTTAGTTGGTTTTATGCAATATTCAAATTTTCTGAGATAATGACTTTTAGGTATTCATTGGCTGTAAGCCATAGTCATCAACATTAACAGAAATAAACACTTGAAATAGATCCCTCTGTTTGTATTGACTCTGTGTTACATGGTTGGTGGATCAGGAAGGAAATAGTCAATCCCAATCGTAATCCGGGGTCCACTGTGCAGAGATGGTAATTTGCTAAGAGCCCAAGGGACCTAGCAGACTCAACAGCTACAGGTAAATAAGATGGAATGCGTTATAGTCTGTGTTGACTACGCACAAGCAATGCATATAGTAGTCTATGTTCACTTCATATAGACAATGCATAAAGTTGCCTGTTTTCTTCACATAGACTACGCAGCCATATGATAGGATAACTAGAAAGAAATCAATAGCATAGTATGACAGGCCACAAGCCATGCTGTCGTAAAAGAAGACAGAAAAGACGCAAATTCAAGCGACTGTCTCTGATAGATTGTGTGTTGCAAGCTGCCCCGTGCACACACCTAAACTAGAAAAGGAAGATGCTATACAGTACCTGTCTAAGTAATATATAACTTGCTTAACCAGCATACACAATAAGACACTAGGGTGCAGTACTAATGTCCACACACCCATATACAATGTGGTTATGTGACGGATGCGCCAACTGGCGTGGGCAGTGTCCTTATATATCCTAAGGATCGCCCCAAACAGTCTCACTTCCAGTCGGTGTGGGTGTAGTCCACAGGCCAATCCAGGGACGCCACGTCATCAGGACAGCTGACGGCCAATCCTGGGATGCTATGTCATCAGGACATCTGACACCCAACCACCAATCAGAACGTGCCATATCAGGCGCATGCTAATAAGCTCAATTCCTGGACTTAGAGGCAGACTGAGCACAATCAGTCCGAGCATGCTCAGCAGCCTGATGCATGGACTTAGGCTCTGGCCAAGCATAATCAGTCCATGCATGCTCAGTAGCCCGATTGGTGGACTTAGTCCCTAGCAGAGTACTGTCAAGCCGCATATGCACCGTGGATGACTTTCATCCCTTAGCCTCAGGCAGCTGAGTAGTCAGGAGGATGTCACGAGAGCGAGACAAGCGCTGAAACCAATGCCTAGGCGGTGTAGAAACCACAGGTGCATCAGCCTGACATCACAGTACTGTAAAAATAAATAAATCATTAAAACCAATGACATAGCGCTCTGTAGTATTTTTGATTCTCAGCACACATAAAAAAGACAGCTATGGGCTGCCACCCCCATCTGCCTGGCTTTACCTTGGCTGGCAATCAAAATACAGGGAAGCCCAATCATTTTTTTTTAATTATTTAAAAAGATAGTTAAAAAAATGCAATGGCTCCTGCCATATTTTGATCGCCAGTCAGGTAAAGCCAGGCAGCTGGGGGCTGGGATTCTCCACAGCCTGCAGCCGCCCCTGGAAATGGCGCATTGCTTCTTAGCACCATTTACAGGCGTTTTACATGGCTCGTCCAGTGTCTCTGGTGGCAGTGGCACGCTGGGTAATAAAGGGGTTAATACCAGCTTTGTATTCTCAGATGATGCAAAGCCCGAAATTCATGGTGTCATGCCAAATTAGACATGGCCACCATGAATTTCTAGTAAACAGTAAAAAAAAAAAAAACACAACACAGAATTTTTTTTATTAGAAATAAAACAAAAAAAAAACATTTAGAGACTCCATCTTTATTGTAAAAAAAATACTTAGTCCGACGTAATCCACAGGGACAGCAATGTCAACTTCATCACTCTGTAAAGACACAGTCTATATGTCAGGCTGCCAGCAGGGGGAGTTGGAGTCCTGCAGGGAAAGACACTACATGGAGCTGAATGAGCAAGGAGGGGGAACCCCCAGTGTGTGCTGATGTAGTGTCTGCCAGCATCAGCCGGACAGCTGAAGCTGTGGGGCATGCGAGGATGGTAAGACGGGTCCGGGTCATACACAGTACGGGCAGAAGGAAGACCAGAGGAACTAGCAGAGGAGGAGTCGAGATCAGGCCGAGGTCAGTACCAGAGGAAACAACCGAGTGGGGAGGTAGGAGAGGCCGGAACAACTGGGGCTTTTGTAGGAAGGAAGGAGGTGAGACAGAGGAATGGCAGAATGACTAGGGGACAGAACACAGGCAAAGGCATAGGGCACAGAGGGGGAACGGATCAGGATCACACTTACAGGGACTAGCACTCACTGGCAAAGCAGCACTAAGCTAATAGCCGGCGCTGGTTCACCAGAGATGACAGTATTTAAAGCATCCCAGCTCTGGAAGTGAGGCCCGAGAGAAAGCTCCACCCCCATGACCCATGTGGAAGGGGAGGGGAAACTGTGACACTATACAAAGTGAGAAGCAGAGAGAGCCATGTCAGCTCTGCTACATCGCTCTATACAGAGCAAGAAGCAGGCTGACAGTGAGGGTATGATTGCACTTGCGTCTCTTATTGTATCACCCCGCAAAACCGGACACTCTCAGGACAGGAGTTCCTCAGCTGCATAAAAATACATGAAGCTGATCGCTCCTGTCAGGTGATTTGGCGACAGTGACAATCAAAGTTCAGTTAACAGGACCTTTGATGATGTCATAGTCATGTGAACAGTCTGTAAGCCAATATCTGTACAACATTCACACCAGACTGGTCACATGACTATGACGTCATGCAAGGTCCTTTAGGCAGTCGTGCTTATCGGGGGGCACAGCAATGATCGGATGCAGAAGCAGAAGTGGCCGGGAAACAGAGTCTGCAGGACTCGTCGCAGAACCTGTAAGTATGATCATAATGTTTTTTAATAATGTGCTTTTTTTTTTTACAGCTCCTGGACCCAATCTGGCCCCGATCTGTAACACGAGCTTCCCAGGAAAGCTCGTGATCAGGATCATGTACACGATCACTATGTGACCGGTACGATCCCCGATCTTTATAGTTCGGGATTGCCCATCACTAATAGTGATAGTTTCTAGTTGATATGTGAAGAAGTTTTGGTGAGGGGGTCAAATCCTGAATATTAAAAAGATGTTCTGAAGTGGACTGTGCTCAGTAAGCAGAAACACTGATCTATTAAATAAGAGAGCACACAGAGTAATGTAAGGATTCAATAGAAAGTCGGCCTCCTCAGCAGTACATTGCTCATCAGGTTTTTGAGTGATCAGTGCGAGTCTCAAGACATTTACCCTCACTAATTTACTATATGATAGCTAGTACCTATCATTGTGTGAAAGCTAAATTAATAGAAAGGTACTCACTAAATAGTAAAAAATTGAACACAGTTCATTTTAAATATGTCTACACTATGTTCAGTTAAATAATGGCCTAATTGATTTACAGATTAATAAAATAGGAAAACAAACCTCTGGCTGGAGAAGATCATCCACATAATACTTTATTTCTCTAAAAAGTAGATTTATTAATGACTCCTGCAACATATGACATTTCCCGAGCTGGTATAGACTATCCAATTTGAATTGCTGCATCTGAAACTGGAAAAGAAAATATAACACAAATATTACAGACTTAAATACATGTATATAAATGACTAATGCCCCTTCATTGTGCCCGAACAACGGTGCAACATTGCAGTGGACTCCACAAGCCCTCTTAAGGTGTCCTAAAATAAGATCTGCATGGTAAAAGTTTTGTGAAAATTCCATGTGTGCTAAACTTGAGAAATGTGTTTTCAAATTCAGTGAATCCATTCAATAGACATACTCACCAGACTCATGCCGGCGTCACAAGGGACGATCTATCGTCCGATCGCACGAGCGATCATACCCGCTCCCGTCGTTTGTGCGTCACGGACAATTAGTTGCCCGTGTCAAACAAAGTCATTAATCCCCTGTCACACACACTTACCTCCCGAACGACCTCGCTGTGGGCGGTGAACATCCTCTTCCTGAAGGGGGAGGGACGTTCGACATCACAGCGACCTCACTCAGTGGCCGGCCAATAGAAGCGGAGGGGCAGAGATGAGCAGGACGTAACATCCTGCCCACTTTTTTCCTTCCGCATTGCCGGTAGTATGCAAGTAAACTGTGTTCGTCGTTCCCGTGGTGTTACACGGAGCAACGTGTGCTGCCACGGGAATGATGAACAACCGGAGCACAGAAGGAGGACCGACTTTTTGAAAATGAATAACGTGTAAACGAGCAACGATAAGGTGAGTATTTTTGCTCGTTCACAGTCGTTCCGTGGTGTCACACGGTACGATATGTCTAACGATGCCGGATGTGCGTCACTGACGACGTGACCCTGACAACATATCGCCCGATATATCGTACCGTGTGACGCGGGCACCAGTCTCACAAATTTGCCAACTAAAGAAAAAAATTTTGGGATCCATTTAAATTTCCAAAATAGGGTCAATTTAAGGTGTTTCTGCTTTTCTAACACTAAGAGGCACTTTTGCACACTACGACATCGCAGCTGCGATGTCGGTGGGGTCAAATCGAAAGTGACGCACATCCGGCGTCGCAGTCGATATCGTAGTGTGTAAATCCTTTTTGATACGATTAACGAGCGCAAAAGCGTCGTTATTGTATCATCAGTGTAGGGTCCGGCATTTCCATGAATTGGGAAATACCGATGTTACGATGTTGTTCCTCGTTCCTGCGGCAGCACACATCGCTGTGTGTGAAGCCGCAGGAGCGAGGAACATCTACCTGCGTCCTGCGGCTCACGACGGCTATGCGGAAGGAAGGAGGTGGGCGGGATGTTTACGTCCCGCTCATCTCCGCCCCTCCGCTTCTATTGGCCGCCTGCCGTGTGACATCGCTATGATGCCGCACGACCCGCCCCCTTAATAAGGAGGTGGTTTGCCGGCCAGAGTGACATCGCAGGGCAGGTGAGTGCATGTGAAGCTGCCATAGTGATAATGTTCGCTACGGCAGCTATCACCATGATATCGCAGCTGCGACAGGGGCGGGGACTATTGCGCACGGCATCGCAGCATTGGCTTGCGATGTCGTAGTGTGCAAAGTGCCCCTTAGAGACTCTGTAAATGGAGTCAACAACCTATATTCGGAAAATCAGTACTCAAAAGAAAAATAGAGCTCCTTTTCTCTCGAACCGGCTATGTGGCCAAACAATGCTGTACAGCCATATATAAGCTATTGTCATATTTAAGAGAAATAGCACAACAATCTCTCTGGACATTTTTAACTATTTCCCTTTGTCAAACTTGACTATCTAGGGCTAAGATAATATTTTAGTAGTAAAAATTTAAATTATTTTGTGTTCACTACCTGATAGTATAAAACGTGTCAATATGCTTACTGCATCAATAGATAAATTCATTAAGGGGTGAAGTTTGCAAAATGGGGTAACTCTTGGGGGACTTAAGCTGTTCTTGCACATCATGGGTTTTGTCAATGTGACACGGCACCTGCAAACCATTCCAGCAAAAACTGCACTATAGTATGGCACTTCTTCCTTTCTGAGCTTTGCAGTGTGCCTCAAAAATAGTTCCCGATTACATGCAGGGTATTAACAAATTAAGGAGAAATTGTGCAACAAACTGTGTGGTCCAGTTTTTTCTTATTAGCCCTTCTAAAAATTTAAAACTTGGGGCTAAAACAACATTTAAGTTGTAAAAATGTAATTTTTTTCTCCACCACCCATAGGCATAAAATTCTGTGACACACCACTGATATTAATATGTTCATTGCCTAGGTGAACTCGGGAGAAAAATGGTAATTTTTCATTTTCACAACCCAATCTTTGATTTGATTTCGTGAATCAACTGTGAGTTAAAAATGCTAACTAAACACCTAGATGAATTCCGCGAGAGTTGTAGTTTCCAAAATGGGTTAACATGCGCAGGGCTTCTATTGTTTTGGCATGTCGGGGGCTCTTCAAATGTGACATTGTATTCACAATCTATTTGAACCAAAATGACCCTACAAAATTCAAGTAGCGCTACTTCCTTTCCGAAATCCTCTATGTGCAGAAAAAGTAGTTTGCAACCACATATGGGTGAAAATCAAGAGAAACTGCACAACAAATTGTGTGTTCCAATCTTTCCAGCTGCTCTTGTGAAAAATGAAAAAATTGCGATTAAATCAACATTTTTTTTAATGCCCTTATGTTATAAAGTTCGGAAAAGTACTTGTGTGCTGCAGATACTCAGGATACCCTTATATTAATTTCTTGTGAGGTGTAGCTTACAAAATTTGTGTCACTTATGTGGGGTTTCTGCTGTTTTGGCATATCAGTGGCTCTTCAAACATGCCACATGGCATCCACAATCTGTTCAAGCAAAATGGCACTACTAAATTCAAATAGGACGCCTTCTCTACGGAGCCCTGCTATGTGCCCAATCCGTTACTTCTGACCACAATTGGGGTATGTTCTTACTCAGGAGATATTGCGCAACAAATTTTATGGTTCATTTTCTCCTGTTACTCTTTTAAAAATTAAAAAATTGTGGCTAAAGCAGTATTTTTTGGAAAAAAAATACATTTTTAATTTTCATTTTCATATCTCAGTGTTATAAAATTCTGTGAAGCACATGTGGGTTAAAGATGGTCACCATATACCAATGTTTCTCAACTCCAGTCCTCAAGACCCACCAACAGATCATGTTTTCAGGTTTTCCTCGATATTGGACAGGGAATAATTCCATCATCTGTGCAACCTTAAGGAAATCCTGTAAGCCTGCTTGAGGAAAACCTGAAAACATGATCTGTTGGTGGGTCTTGAGTACTGGAGTTGAGAAACACTGCCATATACCATGGTGAATTCCTTTAGGGGTGTAGTTTCCAAAATCAAACAGAAAAATGTACCACATTATGTAACCATGACTAAGGCTTGTAGCCGAAACGCGTAGGTTCAGCCTATTTTTCTGTGGTACATTTATTTTGTTGTATGATTTCTATTTTACTAATTAATGTAAAGTTTTATCCATTACTTCATCCTGTTCTTGCATCACTGGAGATTCCTCTTCATTGATTGTCTTCTGACCTGCATTAGGGCAGCTCTGTGCAACGACCATGGTCCAATCCAGGTGCTATTTGAACAGTGAGCTGACCTTGTCTCTATTTTTCTAGTTTAAAAAAATGGCATCAGTTGTGAGCGGCGTCTACTGTTTTGATATCTCTGGGGATCTTTAAATACAACATGGCATATGCAATCTATTCCAGGCAAAACTGGCTCCAAAATTCAAATAGCATTTCTTTCCTTTCAAGCCCTGCTGTGTGACTTAACAGTAATTTTTCCCCACATATGGGGCAAAGTCATGCTCAACATTTATGTGGACAACAACACATTTTCAATTTTTGTTTCCACTTGGTGTTAATCCCTGTGAATCACTCGAAGAGTTAAAAAACATCCTAAATGTGGTTTGGAATACCTTGAACGGTCCAGTTTTTATAATATGGCAACTTTTGAGAGTTATTTGACATAAATACCCCTAAAAGTCACTTCAAATGTGAAGTGGTCCCTAATAAAATAAGTTTTGTAAATTTTGTTGGAGAAATGAAAAATTGCTGTTAAACTTTTAACCTTTCTACATTTCTAACAAAAAAGTGTAAAAAAATGTTACTGATGTAAAGCGGACATATGAAATATGATAATTATTGATTATTTTAGCAGTAGTATGACTGATTTAATCAGTTCACGATCTTTGACGTACCCCCATACGTCATGGTCTGAAAGGGGTTCCTGACCTATGATGTATGGGCACACCATGGTGATCATGCAAGGCACAGATCCTGTGCCTGCATGACTGTCACTGGGAACTCAGCTTATGTGAAAGCCGAGCTCCGGCAGTCACAGCCAGGGATGGGGCCCACACCACTCCTTGCTATATAACCTTATAAACGCCGCAATTAATAGCGATCCCTCTCCTATTCAATCGTTACTTCCATGACATGATCACAGGGTCCCGATCATTGCCAAGGCATGGTCTAAGAAGCGTTCTGTCAGTGTCCCAATGACAGTTGTAATCCATTGCGATGCATGTGCATAGCAATGCATTACTCTGTTGATCAAAATAATAAAATTGAATGTCCTATAGAGGGACTAAGTAAAAAAGTAAAACAAAAATGTAAAAATAATTTTAAAACATCCCAAAATAAATAACAAAACTAATTTAAACAAAATATAGCAATAAACACATATTTATGTAACAACAAAAATGAACAAACGTTTTGCATGGTCTGTGGTGTAGGTCCATATGTCTGTCTATGTGTCTGTGTGTGGGTGTTACGAGTGCTGTTCATCATTGTGCTATATAACCCCTTATATTACCCTGATTGCCACCGTATCAGTGCAATCTGGATGAGCCAGGTAAAGCACCGAGATTGTTGCATCTAATGGATGCGACAATTTTGGACGGCTTTGGCTGATATTTTTAGCCTGGGGGCCTAATAACCATGGGCCTACCCAGCCTGAGAACTAGCCCCCATCTGTCGCTTTTATAATAGCTGAGTATCAAAATTGGGAGGGACTGCGTACTTTTTTAAAAAAAATATTTTATATGGGGTCCTTCTTATTTTGATACACAGCCAAGATAATGCACACGGCTGGGGACTGCAGCCTGTATCATATGCTTTGTCTATGCTCGGTATCAATATATGGGGGACCCTGCAACAATTTTTTTCTTTATTTTTATATTCCATTAGGGGGCCCAGACAGCTACTATGAGGGCAGCCAATCAGAGACGCCAGCACGCCGACAGTCTGACTGCAGCTAATCACAGACACTGGCAAAGAGGATGTGCGAGGTAAGCAGTGCATATGTATGAGATCTAATGAGTGGACCCGGAAGTAGTGTGACAGCCTCAGGGAATCTTGGTAAGTCTAACTGTCCTGCTTTAATCCCCATAATACTTTTACAAAATTATTCCCATAAACCAAATGTGATTTAGAAATACATCCATATATCTTCCTCATGCCGTTCCCATTAAGTTTCCTCACTTTTCCATTAATTTCAGCATTTTTACAGCCTTCCCATACCGACTTCCAAGGTCCTTCTTAAAATTATTCAAGTTTACTATTGACTTGCTTTAGGTTTGTTATTCGTGACATATACACGAATTATAGGAATTATTCGGCTCAAATAATCTGAATCTGAATATTTCACTATTCGCCCATCTCTATCATCATACTGCCAAATGAAAGTGGAATAAAACACGATCAAAAAGTGGTATGTAAATAATATCACTGTAACCAACATCGTTTCCCACAAAAAAAGCCGCCATACAGCTCCGTCAGAGGAAAATGAAAAAAGCTCCAGCTCTCAGAATAGAGTGATACAAAACTATTTTTTTTTGTACGAAATTGTTTTTATGGTGTAAAAGCGGAAAAACATGAAAAAAAATCTATAAATGTGGTACTGTATCACTGTAATTATACTGACCTGAAGAATAAACCAGTCTTATCACTTACCAGACAGTGAAGAGTGTAAAAAAAATCAATAATAAATTCCCGAATTACTGCTTCATATTCATTCTGCCACCCAAAAATCAGAATAAAAAATTATTCAAAAAAATGTTATGTGCCAGAAATGATACAAATAAAAATGTCAACTCATTCAGCAAAACAAGCCCTCACATGACTCTGTTTGCAGAAATTTAGAAAAATTATAGCTTTCAAAATATGGTGACACAAAAACTTTTTGTAATACAAAAATAAAAAATAGTTTTCTAGTGTGTGATAGTAGCCAAATGCATATAAATCTGTTATCGCTATAACGGTACCAATTCAAAGAATAGAGCCATCTAATCAATTATTCGGCATGGGGAAAAAATAAATAAATAAAAGCAATTCTTCACATGCTGTTGATTTATTCATTCTTCCTCCCAAAAATCGCAGTTAGACTATGTGTGCACGCTGCGTTTTTTTGACGCTGCATTTTTGTGTGTTTTTGGCTGCAAAAAACGCACAAAAACGCACCCGTGGCAAAAACGCACTGGTAAAAACATATGCTTTTTTACCACGTTTCGGTGCATTTTTGGCTACGTTTTGCTGCGTTTTTGTTCCTGCGTTTTGCTGCGTTTTTCCAATGCATTGCATGGGTGAAAAAATGCAGAAAAATGCAGAAAATAATTGACATGTTGCTTTTTTTTGGTCTTCTCAAAAACGCAGATAAAAAAAAAGCACTGTGCGGACAGCAAAAATGAAAAGTCATAGACTTTGCTGGGGAAGCAAAGTTATGCAATTTTGTGACCAAAAACGCACCTGAATTATGCGCAAAATTGCGGCAAAAAAAACAGCGTGTGCACATAGCCTAAAGCCGGCGTCACACAGTACGATATATCGGGTGATATGTCGACGGGGTCACGTCGTAAGTGACGCACATCCGGCATCTTTTGATATATCATAGCATGTGACAGCTACGAGCGACGGTGAGTGAGCTAAAATACTCACCGTATCGTTGCTCGTTGACACGTCGCTCATTTTCAAAAAGTCGTTTCTTCTTCTGTGTGCCGGTTGTTCATCGTACCCGGGGCAGCACACATCGCTCCGTGTGACACCCAGGGAACGATGAACATAGCTTACCGGTGTCTCGCCGGCTATGCGGAAGGAAGGAGATAGGCGG
Organism: Anomaloglossus baeobatrachus; assembly: GCF_048569485.1. Lineage (NCBI taxonomy): Eukaryota > Metazoa > Chordata > Amphibia > Anura > Aromobatidae > Anomaloglossus > Anomaloglossus baeobatrachus. The sequence continues at coordinate 380,663,520 of NC_134355.1, forward strand.
GATGTTTACGTCCCGCTCATCTCCGCCCCTCCGCTTCTATTGGCCAGCCGCTGTATGATGTCGCTGTGACGCTGAACGTCCCTCCCTCTTTGGGAACTGGATGTGCGCCGCACACAGCGAGGTCATCCGTGAGGTAAGTACATGTGACAGGGGGTTAACGACTTTGTGCGCCACGGGCAACTAATTGCCCGTGATGCACAAATGACGGGGGTGGGTACGATCACTCGTGCAATTGCACGATAGATCGTATCGTGTGACGCCGGCTTAAGGTTCAGCTCACATTTATATTGTGCTCTATGCGGAGTGTTTGCACTGGGGTTTAAGTGTAAATCTCTGAAATACGGAATTCAGACAGAAAGTCCAAGAGAAAATTCACTATAATAAGGAAGAGGGAGCCATTTTGGACTGCAATTTTTTAAAAAAGTTTTTAAAAGTGCAGTTAACCAACATTGTATGCACGTCTCAAAAGGAAAATGCTCAGCAAAGGCCAGAGGAAGTCCAGAGTAACTATGCTTCTTCATAATAGTGAATGGATTCCTTGAGGGTATCATCTGACTCACTTAACTTGGAGATTTAGATAAAAAACCCAGATGTAAGTGCAACATAAAGCGCAGGATAAATGTGATCCAAAATTTTATGTAAAACGTTATCTATAAAAACTTCAACTCAATCCACAAAAAAACAAGTCCCCACTCAGATCCATCATCTGTCAATGGTAATATAGGGGTCTTTCACAATACTGGTAATACAAAGGCTTTGGAAAAGCACAATAGCTCCTATCAAAAGAAATCCGGCAAAATCTGCACTGACAAATCCAAATGCTCACCTTCATTCTGAGCTCCATTGTGTGCCCAAACCACATTTAGCGTTCACATGTTTGGCATTACTGTAATGAGGAGAGCCAGCTTAATTTACAGGGTGTGTGTCTCCAGGAGCACAATCGGGGCACAAGGCACTGCAATGTACTGGGTACCATAGTGGCAGATTTGCAATTTTGCCAGATCTGCATTGCTGCTTGTTTCTGGAAAACAACCAAGGAGTAAAAATTGTCACTACACCTGTTGATAAATTCCTGGAGGGCTGTAATTTCCAAAAACAGGTCACATAATCACTGCACCTTAAGATGAATTTTTTGAGAAGTGTAATTTGTAAAATGAGGCCACTTATGGAAGGTGGGGTCTCTGCTGTTCCGGTACCTTAGAGGCTCTGCCAATGTAACATGGCACCCACAAACCATAACAGCAAAATCTGTACTACAATATGGAACTCCTTCCCTTCTGAACATTCCACTGTGTATGAAAAGTAGTTCCCAATTACATGTAGGGTATTTGCGCATTGAGGACAATTTTAAAAATAAACTGTGCAGTTTATTTTTGTCCTATTAGCCCTTATATAAATTAAAAACTTGGGGTTAAACAGCATTTTAATTGTAAAAATGTAATTTTTATTTCTTCACCTCCCAGTGGTATAAAACTGTCAACATGCTCACTGACCCCTAAGATGAATTAAATGTAGGGTGTAATTTGTAAAGTGGGGTTATTTATAGAAAGTTCTGCTGTTCTGGAATTTCAGGGGCTCTACCAATGTGACATGGCACCATCAAGCCATTCCTGCAAAATCTGCACTTTAATATTGCGCTCCTTCCCTTCTGAGCTATGTACTGTGCTTAAAAAGTAGTTTTCAACCACATATTGGATATTGCCATAATCGGGAGAAATTGCGTAACAAATTCTAACATTTGTTTTCTCCTATTACCCCTTTTGAAAATTAAAAACTTGGGTGCAAAGAAACATTTTATTGGAAAAAATGGTAATTTTACATTTACTCTGCCCAACGTTATACAATTCTGTGAATTGCCTGTGGGTTAAAAGTGCTATCTACAACCGCAGATGAGTTCCCTGAGAGGTGTATTTTCCAAAATGGGGTTAGGTCACTTGTAAGAGTTTCTGTTGATTTGGAAAGTGAGGGTTTCTTCAAAGTTGACATGGGGTCTGCAACATTCAATCCAAAATTGCTCTCCAAAATTGAAATAGTGCCCCTTCCCTTCTGAGTCGAGCCATACGCTCAGAAAGTAGTTTTCTACCACATTTGGTGTATCGCTGTACTCAGGAAAAATTGCAAAACAAATTGAATGATGCATTTTCTTCTGTTACCCTTGCAACAATAAAAATTTTGGGGCTAAATAACCAATTTTGATGGAAAAAGCAAAATTTTTATTTTTCTTTTCACCTTCCTTTAGTTTCTGTGATGCACATAGAAGGTTATTAAACTTTATGAATGTGGTTTTGAGAACTTTCAGTAGTGCAGTTTTTAAAATTGTTTCACTTTTGGGTATTTATTTACATCTTAAAGTCTCTTCAATGTGATGTAATGCCTAAAAAATGGTTATGTAAATGTTGTTGGACAAATGAGAAATTGCTGAAAAATGCTATTTATTAATGATTTTGTGTGATATAACTATCTGATTTAGGATCTGTGCGCACTGGGAAAATGTGTTTCTTAAGTAAAATATGCACCCTCTGGCAGAATTCCGCACCTGCGGCAAAAAAACCGTACCCAAAATACGCATGCGGTTTTACCATGGTTTGTTGCGGTTTTGGTGCGTTTTTTCTGCAGGTTAGTCCCTGCAGTTTTTAACCATTATTTAATGGCAAAACCACAGGTACTTGTGGAAAATAAGTGATATGCTGCTTCTTTTTGCTGCAGAAGTTCTGCAGCAAAACCGGTAGGGAAAAAAAACAGTGTGAGCTCAGCATTTTGAATTTCTCATAGATTTTGCTGGGGAAGGGCTGCAGGAAGGATATGAACAAAAACTGCACCTTTTCTGCAGCAAAAACCACGGCAAATCCGTGGCAAAAAATGCAGTGTGCGCACAGGGCCTAAAGGGCATAACAAAATCAAAGATCAAACATAGTGAATTTCACATTTTTTGACACATTTTCATAAATAAACATAAACAAATCAACCATAAACCACAACTAAAAGTGACACTGGTCAGAATTGTAAAATTTGGCCTGCTCAGGAAGATGAAAAAAAGTTAGGGGTTGAAGTGGTTAATAGCATAAAAATTCAAAGTTCAAAATCTGTTATTTAAAAAAAAACAAAAACAATTTCAAATTTTTATTTTGAGAAATAGATGCAAGTCATTACCACTAGTATGAACTAGAATGAGTCACATAAAAAAACTCTCTCAAAATCACTGGGCTCTGTTAAAGCATTCCAGAGTTATAACCTCATAAAGCTCAGAATTGAAAAATTTGGCCTGGTTAGGAAGATGAAAATGGGCTTTACAGATAAGGTGTTAATAGCACTCTAACACCATAAACAAGCATTTTAGTCTTCTAAGTGTGAATATACCATTCCGCGTTCAGCTACCATTATCTGAATTGAATTAATTTAACATATTAAAGCTAAATCCTTCTGATTATATTGCATTAGTTTACAGCAAGCTCAATTAATATAAAACCAATCACGCTATAATTATACAGTGTTATGGGCAGATGGTTCAAGTGAGCTGATCTGAAGGGTGCTTAAAAGTGCCATAGTGCATTATTTAGGTTTGATGGCTTGCAACTAATGCATTTAATTACCCTTTAAATTGTCAATATACCGGTAAACTAACAAAACAGTGATCTTTAATTGAGCAACTGGGATAAAAAATATTAAGTGTTTGCTATTGATAAGGACTGTTAAAGGGCACTCTAAATTTATTTTACATAAAGTATAGAATGCAATTATTAAAGGGATTAATATTTAGCACAAACATTTTGTTAAATATTTTGCTATTTTGCTTTTAATCTGTAATGATTGCACAGTTCTACAGTGAAATTTGTTCAGAGACAAAAACAATTGAACTAACTAATTTTGTGGTGCTGAAAATGAATATGATGCTTAAATTTGCTGATTGGCTCAAACGTTCAAGATCTAGAGGAGGTTGTAATTGCTTATGACACCTTTCATACAGGCTTAAAGAAAAAATTGTTTTTATTATTTCATCTTGATTATTGCATTTTTAGTAGCCAGTCTACTACATCATCTATTTAGTCTATTGAACCTTCAGGATTCTATCATCTTAGGGGGATCAATGAAAAACGCCAACTTAGATCCAATGACGTAACCCGAATTACAGTTGCATTACCTACTTTTATAAATGCTCTCTCTGTAAGGTATACAGTTTTTGGATTTCTTAGCTTAGATTGTCAGCATGTTGATATGGTTCTATACTTCTTTCAGATATGCTTCATTCTTGCATTAGCAAGGCGGGTAGTTTTTGCTATATATGCGGAGAAGTAACTTTTGCGTCACAAAGGCGAAACTTGACTTCCATGATAAGAAAAGCCTATAATCTGTATTTTGGCTGCAGAATAGGAGATCAGGACAAGAGTTGGGCTCCACAAATTATTATTATTTATTATTATAGCGCCATTTATTCCATGGCGCTTTTCAAGTGAAAAAGGTATACATAATAAACAAGTACAACAATCATGAAAATTAAAAAAACAGACTGGTGAAGGAGGAGAGAGGACTCTGCCCAGGAGGGCTCACAGTCTACAGGGAATGGGTGAGGGTACAATTGGTGAGGACAGAGCTGGTTGCACAGTGGTGTAATAGACTCAGGGTTATTGTAGGTTGTAGGCTTATCAGAAGAGGTGGGTCTTTAGGTTCCTTTTGAAGCTTTCCACAGGATGCGAGAGTCTGATTTGCTGGGGTAGAGCATTCCAGAGTAAGGGGGAGGCATGGGAGAAATCTTGTATCCAATTGTGGGAAGAGGAGATAAAAGAGGAGTACAGAAAAAGATCTTGTGAGGATCTGAGGTTGCGTGCAGGTAGATAGATGTGCATCATATCTTACTCAATGGTTGCATGGGAAGAAGCAATCTATGTCTTTTGCAGTACCAACCAATCAAACTACCAACTGCTATTTATGCATAGGAAAGGAGTTTAAAGGAAGAAAACAGTAGCCAAACATTCCATCTTCAATGAGCCCAACATCACATTTTGAAGTACAGCTTCCAAAAGCACCAGAAACCTTTTCAGGTGACTGAAGTGAGGAAAAATAGGGCCCTTGTTAATGGCCCAAAAACATCAACATTTTAATGGAAGCTCTTAAGATAAGTCATAATCCAGAGGAATGCAGGCACTTCATCGATTTGTCAAAAGCAAGCCTAAATGACGTCTTGTTATATATTAGTAATGTGCTATGTTCAATTCCAGTTGGTTATGCAGTCCGCATGAATGAAACCTATGTCAGCATGAAATAGCTGTTGAGGTGCCAGAACTATAACAAACATTTGTGGCCCCTCTCTGGGGACTTAACAGTGATTGTCCTCTTACTTGATCTCCACGGTGTTTATGCAAAGTACTGCTGTTTTCTGTGTGAGTAGGTCAGGCCGTGAATATCACTACCATAATAGAGACTTGCCTCTCTGACATTCAATTCAGCCAGGAAGTAATGTCTTGCATCCAGCACTTGTTGACCCACATAAGATTTTGTTATCACCACTGCATATGCAGTTGGGGGTAATGAAGAGCTTTGTAAAGGCAATGGATAAAAATGCAAAAGCATTCAAGTATCTCATTGATAAATTGCCATGGTTGAGTGAAACAAAAATAAAGGATGGAGTCTTTATTGGATCGCAGATCCATAAGCTTCTTCAAGATGAGGGGCTTCTCCGTTTGTTGCAGGGAAAAGGCTGCATTCTTATATTACATTGCAATACTTTTTTCCATTAAAATGAGGAGCAGTGAGCAACAAACATGGTGAGAGATTTTACCATGGGATTTTCGGCTATGCAGAAAATACATCATGGAAAATAAAATCCATCAATGCTTGCAGATAACTGCGGGACAATTGTAAAAGATGATCCATTGCAGGAGTGCAAGAGACAAGCAAAAAAAAAGAGTTGTCACTGGTTAAATTGCAATAGTGTTTAGACATGTTTTAGTTATTTGAATTGTTGCAAAGTTTCCTTTAAATAAATATCAGAAAATTGACTTAACAAAAACTGCATCTTATATCTGCAAATCATATTGTTTCAAAAGCACTCAAACTTTTATGCATTAATTATATGTAGCAGTAAAAGGAAAACTCTGATATCATAGAAACAAAAACCAACTAAATATTTTCATTGTCAGACTTGAATTCAGGAGGTAAAAATCATTAAGAAAATGGCTCATTTCATAACTGAACCTTGATTACTTTTTTAAAGTATGTAGAACACTGTTATTTTTACTTCACTATAAACTTTGCATCTTATTGCGATGAAGGAGAAAATCTAGCCCATCATTGCATGTAAGTGCTGTGATCCAGAGCACAGACAGCATATCCGCCTGTACACCACAAATCAAAGGAAGAAAGTAGGTAGTTCAGCTTCACGGAAAAGAAAATCTTCTTTCTTAATTGTACAAACAGACTGGCAACAAATTAAAATAATAACACCTACGCATTTCTGGTGCCTAGAGCATCCTTAATCATAATCATCTGTGAAGCTAGACTACCTATTTTTTTTCCTTTCATCTTATTCTGATACAATATTCATGTTGAAAATGACCCTACATTAGAGAGAAAAGGATTGTCACAGCAGAGGAGGACAAAGGCATATTTCTAACTATGAATATTCACCCATGTTAAAGGGCAAAGAGTTATTCTCCCCTGGAAGTGCTCAAGAGACTGCAAATGTGTGCAAAATGGCAAACGAGTTATTGACAGTAATTGCTGCAGAAAGACTTGACTGAGAGAAAGGTTGTGATCAGCACTGAGGGCATGTGTAAGGTTTTGCTGAAAGTGGATATATAGTGACTAGCAGAGTGAATGAGGTGCTGATGAGAGAGAGGTAATAGACTGTCTCTAGCATCAGCAAACTGTTACAAGTGCCACCATATTTTTAAATTTAACAACTGTGTTGTTTAACCTGACTTATCAAGACCGGCGTTGTTCACACCAATTTAGATGAGGGCCAAGCTGTAGGCAGATGGTCCCAATTTATGAAGATGTACAGGTCTCTTACTGAATGTGCAGAGTCTAATGGGCAGCATGCACCTCTGAGCACTACAACAGAAATCTCAATACAGTCAATTTGTCATGAATTAAACAAGCTGTGGATTCTGCCCCTTTCCTGCCCCAGCTCTGCACATTTTGTCACAAATGAGAGAAACTGATGTGTAAACTAGCACTTTATTGCTCAGTGCGCATAGGCGGCCATTGTAAATGATAGTTTTACTTAATTAAAGAGCATACACTGCATTAATAGAGTGATCGTCAGCCTTTTTAAATGGCAATATAATCATAAAATGCGTGTTTTTAACACCAATCATTCAAAATGATCTTGCAGTGTAATCATTTCTTTAGGGCTCTTGTCCACTTGCGAGTAAAAAATCCCTGCGATACTCGGCCAGAAAAGTGAGTCAAGTGTTCTGTGTATGGTCTGCGTATGGTGTGGGTTTTTTTCTCACATAGCATCCGTATGAAACGCGAGTGTCATGCGAGTGCTATGTGAGTGCTATGCAAGTGTGTAGATTGTTCACATCAAGGATCCGTGTGACATGCGTATGCCATCTGTATGACATGCGTATGCCACCCATATTCTGATTTTTTTCTCGCTACCATAGGCTTGCATGGGGGTGTGAGAGCTGAGACTCGGTGCAAATCGCAGCATGCTGCGATTTTACCGAGAGCACAAGTCGTGTCGTATAAAATTAAGCTAGTGGACAATGCCTCATAGCTTAACACTGGTGCAAGTGCGATCCGATGTTTTATCGGATCGCACTCGCACATGAAAATCGCAAGTGGACAAGAACCCTTACTCTCAGACATGGATCCCAGCCTGAAGAGAAAGCACTTCCTACCTCTATTGGAGTCATCATTATAACTATAATAAGAAATGCTTTGATTTGAGATTTTAGGTGGTAGTTCTCAATGATACCAATGTACATTTGTGATTATAGTGGATGAGTAACGCAAAGGTTGCTCCAGATTTAAGCACCTTTTAATAAATTTGGCAAATCTTACTTCAATGTATTTAGTGGATAAATAACTTACAAATAGAGAAAAGGCCATTTACAGTGTGTCAGAGGCTAAAGAAAAATGTGTTCATACGTTGTGCATGCTCATAAACATTTACTTGAAGTTAGAAAAGTGCAGAAAGGATCTATTGACTGCTAACAGTATGTAACACAATTTTGGTCTCAAGCTTTGAAGTGCTATATTCCAGTTACTCATGCCTAAATGGTAAGAAAAACAATTTAATTAATTATAGACTTTGCTTTTGTGACCAGGACAATGAAATATTCAGTTTTACGTATTTGCATAGGGAAATCGAAAATGTTCATCATTTCTTTTTGTTGATACAGTTACAAAAACATTGTATATGCCTTTAATATTGGCCAAGATGTGCAAGAGTGGTTTAGAAGTGAGTAGCTTTTGTCGATTTACGATTATACTGCAAATCACTTTTTTACGAATCAACCCCCAAATATAGTCTCCCATCATGTTCTTGTTATACTGTCCTTGGTAGTGTCGTTCAAAGTCCTTAATATCCTGATGAAAGCGCTTCGTCTTGCTCTTCTAAGTAAGCCCCCGTATTTTCCTTGAATTTGTCAAGCTGAGCATCCAAGATATGTACTTTGAGACACATCCTACATCCCATTTTTCCAAAGTTCTTTATCAGAGTCTGAACCAGTTGCACATATCTGTTATCCTTGTGATTGCCCAGGAAATTACGCATCACTGCAGCAAAGCTGCTCCAAGCTGCTTTCTCTTTTCTAGTCAGCTTCTTTATAAATTCTTCGTTCTCTAGAATCTGCTTGATTTGTGATCCGACGAAGATACCAGCTTTTATCTTTGCCTCAGATAGCTTAGGAAAGAAGTAGGCTCTGTAGGCCTCACACATCTTAAAATATGCCGCCACATTGTATCTTTTAGCTCGTGTTTTTATAAATTCACAACTTACAACCGATTGATGCCATCTAAATTAAATGCAGGTATGTATCAACTGTAACACAAACAGAAATGGACAATTAAGGATCCTGTATTTTATACTACTTTATCGACAGTTCACGCATTTTTGGAAGTTTCTTGCGGCCTACACAACGTTGCACGTTTTGCGAATGTTCGAGAAAACATAGATTTCAAATTATCAATGTCCTGACCACAAATGCAAACTTTCTTGGGAATTTTTGGCATTTTCTTTTTACTTTAGTCATAAGTAGGGCTGAGCGGATCCGAACTGTAAAAATCCGGATCCGCGCGGTTTCAAAGATTATCGGGTGCGGGACCCGGATCCGGAATTCTGGGTGCACGATCCGGATCTGGCACTGACGAAAATAATTGAAAAATAAAAAAAAAACAGGAATAAAAGAGTGTTTCAAACGTACCGAGACTTGGTGTCATGGCGGCACACTGCTTCCAGGTCGTGCATTCACTTCCTGTACTGTGCATTGTAAGCACAGTTTTCCCTGCCCACCATCCATCCTCTTGCCTGTGATTGGTTGCAGGTATTCACAGTCTCGGCGACAGCCTGTGACAGTATCTGCCTGCCATGCAGTCATCGCGGCTCAGTCATTATCTGCATAGCCTGCGGTCATGCTCTATGGCCACTGGCTGTGTTATGTAGCAGAACTGAAGCGGCGTGGGACCTCGTGTGGATTACGCCGGACCTGCAGGGTGTTGGGGGTTAATAAAGAGGTGAAGAAGGGTGTGTGTTTTGTACTTATTTCCAAATAAAGGATTTTTCTTTAAGTCTGTGTTTATTTACATTCACTTACAGGTTAGTGTGATGCAGGTATCTCATAGACGCCTGAGCCGTCACTAACCTAGGGATTAGTAGCAGCTGTGCACTGCTATTAACCCCTTATTACCCCAATTGCCACTGCACCAGGGCAATCGAGAAGAGCCGATATAGTACCGGGATTGTCACATCTAATATATGCGGCAATACCGGTGGCTGCAGGCTGGAATACCAGCCCCCAGCCGGCTTTATCATGGCTGGGTATCAAAATTAGGGTGGACCGCACGTCGTTTTTTGATGCAGGTATCTCATAGACACCTGAGCCGTCACTAACCTAGGGCTTAGTAGCAGCTGTGCACTGCTATTAACCCATTATTATCCCAATTGCCACTGCACCAGGGCAATCGAGAAGAGCCGATATAGTACCGGGATTGTCACATCTAATATTTGCGGCAAAACCGGTGGATGCAGGCTGGAATACCAGCCCCCAGCCGGCTTTATCATGGCTGGGTATCAAAATTAAGGTGGACCGCACGTCGTTTTTTTTTTATTTATTTAAGTAAAAAAAAAAAAGTCGCATCACCGTCACAGCCGCGCACACTTCTGACAGGAGCATGCATGTGTTTCTGTGTACATGCACGCTCATGCTCAGAGAGCGCAGGCTGTTCCGGCTGAAGTCATGTCAGACTTGTACGAGTTTGACAGAAGATCAGCGGCAAAGTCACGCACACTTCTGACAGGAGCGTGCATGTGTTTCTAGGTAAATGCATGCTCATGTTCAGAGAGTGCAGGCTGTGCTGGCTGATGTCATGTCAGACTTGTACGAGTCTGACAGTGCATTACTGGCACAGCCACGCACACCTCTGACAGGAGCGTGCATGTGTTTCTGTGTACATGCATGCTTATGTTCAGACAGCGCAGGCTGTGCCGGCTGAAGTCATGTCAGACTTGTACGAGTCTGACAGCGCATCACCGGCACAGCCGCACACCCTGACAGGAGTGTGCATATGTTTCTGAAAGACATGCACGTTCACCATACTGACCTGCAGACACTTGCACTGCTTTACCCGCCCATCGGCCGTCCTGCCGCCTGTGATTGGTTGCATTCAGCTAACACGCTGACACTCAGGGTGGCGGCGCATCTAACTGTGACCTATTACCAATTTATTACCAATTACATGTGCCAGCGGGCGGGCAAAACAATGAATATTGAATTGTCGGCTCCGGAAGGGAAAAGCATCACCCGAAGGAGTTTGCTGCCATGACACAGCCTTAGGCAAGTACGCGCTCCTACCCCTCTATCCCTTCCACCACCGTTTTTAATCTTCTAAACTCTCCATAAACTTATATGGGCACCGGAATCTGGAGCGGATCCAGATTTTTTTGTTCAATCCGTCAGTGATCCACCGATCACGGATTTTGGCGGATTCTATCAACTTTAGTCATAAGTGATTGAGAGAACACCTTTGGTACCCAAGGACAAACAAAAAATTCAAGTTTGTTACATAGTGTTATTGGGAACGGTTATCAGCAGTCTAGTGGCTTCCTGCATGCAAAGTCAATTTAATTAACTAAAAGAAATAATCTAAAAAAACTGCAGTTTAAATTTTTGCTGAAAAATAACCCCTTAAAAAAACTTTATTATTATTACAAACATTAATCTTAGTTTGCCAATATCACAAGTTGTCAACAAAATTGCATTATGATTAAAATGCAATAAACCATCAATTAACTTTCCCATCAGATAAAAAAGGTAATTACCATATTGTGATATACTGTATGACTAAACCAGCATTGTTATAGCCTAAACATTTTGTAGTATAAGTTTTATACAAAGTAGTTTTCTTCAAGTTATGTACATATGTACATTTCAAGGCTTCTTCACGATTATACTATCAGGAACAGGACTGGTAGAGCTACTATAATGTAGTCCTAAAAGAAAGAGGACCAATTGCCCATATGCTAACCAGTTCTAAAAATGACCAAAAACTGAAAACTTTTTGCTTGTACACAAAAGACATGAATGTAAGATAAAATTGTATACATCTTATTTTAATGGTTTCCCTCAAATATATCCCTTTATAACAGCCATTTATGAGGTGCAGGCTAATCTCCACACATCCCACACTGAGATCTAGACACATAGCTGAGCCAATGAATACTTTAGGTTTAAACTTTTATTACAGCCATTCGAGGTTGAATATGTCTGAGCTAGATGCAAGCATGTTACATATTTGGAAGCCCAGGTAACTGATCTAAATATGCAGCTTGCAACACTCAGGAGCATTGCAAACCTGGAGAGTAGTTTAGAGCTTACTGAACTTTCTCTGGCTGGGGCCAGTGCTATGGAGGAGGGTGGAGGTGGGGAAGATCAGGACCCAGAGGTAGGTAGCTGGGTAACAGTTATAAGAAGAGGTAGGAGGAAAAGTGTCAGGGAGCCTAGTCCTGATTTGGCACAACATGGTAAATATGCCTGTTTGGCTGATATTAGGAATGCAGGACAAGGACCAGGATCACTACAGCAGGATGTGGTTCCTTGCAACCAGGAAAATGACTGCTGTAAGAAGGAGAGAAATAGGAGTGCAGCAAAGGCCACCAGACAGATGGTGGTAAGGGACTCTATAATTAGGCGGACAAAGAGGGTCCATGAATGCCAAACAGTGTGTTGTCTGCCGGGTGTTCGGGTTTGGCATATTGTGGATCGGATAGACAGATTGCTGGGTAGGGTTGTGGGAAACCCAGTGGTCATGGTGCACATTGGTACTAATGACAAAGTTAGAGGCAGGTGGAAGGTCCTTAAAAATGATTACAGGGAACTAGGAGAGAAGCTGAAGTCAAGGACCTCCAAGGTGGTGTTTTCAGAAATACTACTGGTGCCCCGATCATCACAAGAAAGACAGTAGGAGCTTAGGGAGATAAATACGTGGCATAGAAATTGGTGCAGAAAGGAAGGGTTTGGGTTCATGGAGAACTAGGCTGACTTCTTAGTAGGCTACAGGCTCTATGGTAGGGATGGGCTGCATCTCAATGGGGAGGGTGCAGCTGTGCTAGGGGGGAGAAAATGGTCAGATGGATGGAGGAGCTTTTAAACTAGGATCTGGGGGGAGGGAGGGTAGTGGAGCAAATAAGGGGATAAATAGAGCAAATAGAGACAATGAGACAGCAGGGGTAAATAAAGGATTGGGGGGCTAGGACATGCAATGAACATAGCGAGGTTAGGAGTAAGGAATGCATTAATAGTATTCAATGTCTACTGGCAAATGCAAGAAGTCTTGCAAACAAAATCAATGAATTGGAGACTCTTATGTCAGCCATGGATTGTGATGTGATGGGCATTATGGAAACCTGGCTGGATGAGAGCCATGACTGGGTGACAAATGTAGAGGGTTATACTACATTCAGGAAAGACAGAAAAGACAAAAAAGGTGGTGGGTATGTATATTTATCAAATCTAACCTAAAACCTGTGTGGGATGATGACATTGGGGGAACTACAACAATGTAGAGTCAATATGGGTAAATGTTCATGGGAAAGGTAATAATGGAAAAATGTTAATTGGAGTTTGCTATAAGACTTCTAACATACCTGAACAGGTAGAGGGTGAAATGCTGGAACAAATTGAAAAGGCAGCTAATACAAATAATAATCAGGTTCTTATTATGGGGATTTCAACTATCCAGACATACAGTGGGACATAAAATCTTCTTGTTTCCTAAAAGCTGTAAGTTGTTATCTACTATTCAAGACAATTACCTCTCTCAGATGGTAAATGAACCGACAAGGGGAGATAATTTGCTAGATCTGGTTCTGTCAAATAGACCAGATACAATTTCAGATCTACAGGTCCGGGAGCACTTGGGCAACAGCGATCATAAAATGGTAAGATTCAAAGTAATATTCAATAGAACATTTAAAAGGGGAGATGCTAAAACCTGGAATTTTAGGAAAGCTGATTTCAACAAATTAAGGGAAGAGCCTAATTGTGTAGATTGGGACAATGTTATGGGAACTGGGGATACCGAACATAAATGGGGTAAGTTTAAGTATATACTACTAGAGTCCTGTAAAAAACTTATATCCTCTGGTAATAAAATGTCCAAGAATAGAAAGAAATCACTATGGATAATTAAGACTGTACAAAGTATAATAAAACAAAAACAAAGGGCGTTTAAAATCTTGAAGGCTGAGAATACAGAAATAGCATTTCAGAAGTATAAAGATATTAATAGGAAAAGTAAAAAAGAAATTAAGCAAGCAAAATTAGCTACTGAAACAAAAATCGCCAAGGACATTAAAATAAGTCACAAAATATTTTATAAATACATTAATGCCAAAAGAAAAACAGAGGATAGTATTGACCCCTTAAAATATAATAACAAGTTAGTTATAAGGACAAACAAAAGACTGAGATATTAAACAGGCACTTCTCATCCATGTTCACCAATGAACTTACTGTTGCAGGGCTCATTCAACAAGTGAAAAATCAAAGTTCATTACCCGATATATTTAATTTAACACAAGAAGTACGACTGCGTCTGAGTAAATTAAACATTGACAAATCCTCCTGGCCAGATGGCATTCAACCACACATATTGAGGGAATTGAGCTCTGTAATCGACAGACCGCTGTATCTCATCTTTTAGACTCGCTTGAAACCGGGTTGGTGCCTCAGGATTGGAGGATTGCTGATGTGGTACAAATATTTAAGAAAGGTAAGAGGGTGGATCCAGGCTACTACTGTCCAGTAAGCCTGACATAAGTAGTGTGCAAAGTTTTTGAGGGCATTTTAAGAGATGACATGCAAAAATATATTGCAGAAAATAATATAATAACTGACAGACAGCATAGATACATGAAAGATAAGTTGTGTCTAACCAACCTGTTGGGGTTCTATGAGGGAGTAGGTGCAAATCTCGATATTAGTAATGCAGCTGATGTGATTTATTTGGACTTTGCAAAGGCATTTGATACAAGATGCAGCATGTCAATTCTTTTTGCATTTTTGCCAGCGTTTTTGAGCCTTTCCAGTCAATAGATTTGCCTTAAAAAGCATTAGGCAAAATGCGGTAAAAACGCGTCAAAAATGCGTCAAAAACGCATGCAGTTTTTAATGTGTTATTGCCGCGGGTGCGTTTATGGGGGCCAAAAATGCTGCATCTTTGTGGTTAAGAAAAGATGCAGTGTGTGAGCATAGCCTTAATCTCTCTCCTATATTTTCTTAGCTGTATCAGAAGTAAGGAAACAGCATAGCTCACTGTCTTGTGCTACTTCAGTAATTCCTATTAATTTCTAGGAAGAATATTTTGACCCCCAAGTCAACTAAGTCAGTCCAAAAACAAAACAGAAAACAATATTAAAACTCATTGGGGTATTTTTTTTTTTATTTTACCATCCTGGTGGTATCAGTAATGTATGTTCTAGGTGTACGTATAGTAAAATAGTTACTAGCTGCACTCTTTTATTGCTTCCCCGTGCTACCTTGGTCCCTCTCTATCATCTTGTGACTGCAGCTGTTACTGGCCAAAGTAACTCCTAACGAACACTATTTTTCTTAAGGCAAGTCTGAGAGAACTATTTTTCTGAGTCTCATAGACTCACATTGAAAAGAGACTTCTGGTCAGGCCAACAACCACTGGAGTAATGCAGCCAGTCACAAATCCTGCCTCTTTGTGCAGAAGAAGATCAGAATGGTGATGGGAACAGCACTAGACAGTGGCCATTAAAGAGGATATCTAGTACTTTGTTTGTAATTGCTGATGTCTTTTCTACTCTACTCTTTATATGGGGCGTGACTGCAATGTCATGCTGATTGACAGCCAATTTTCCGATGTCTAATGAGAGAAGACAGCTACAGATCAGCACAAGGCTGGCAGTCACACCCAGTCGACAGATTAGCTTGAACACTTAGAGAACAATGAGTTTTTATTGTGCAAAAGTAGAAATTACAAATTTATTTAGGCATAGTAACAAAACAGTCTAAAATACACACACATTAAAATCTGAGAAAACAGCTGGATGGTATGTAGCCTTTTCCCTTGATGAAGATAAGAAAATCGCCTTTGCGAAACACGCGTCAGGCGTGATGAGGTCCTTACTCTCGAAGCAGCCGGTAACCTTCTTGTGTACAGTGTGGCACTGTCTACACTCTGTCTATTTTGTGGGTATGACATTCTTCATTGTTATACAAACTGAGGGACTCTAATGACCATTGATCGTGCACGAAGATAGAGACAATGAGTTATACTGGAATAATCCATGTGGATACATTTCTATGGTCTGTTTGTTGTTAACTCGGGATTTGTGTTTTGATTGTATGATCACTCTCACTATATGGTTACCTAATGGTTACATACCATCCGGCTGTTTTCTCAGATTTTAATGTGTGTGTGTGTAATTTAAACTATTTTTGTCCCTATTCCTAAAAAAATTGTAATTTCTACTTTTGTACTATAAAAACTCATTGTTCTCTACGTGTACCAGCTATGCTATGGAGTTTGTGCTATCCGTGGGGTCTCATTACATTGTGGACCCCAGTAAAATGTTTTGTATGGCTGTAAAAGTGTTTTCCTAATTTCTGTCTACAGATTCATCTAAGATTCAGCTTAGATTAGATGGGCCAATCCAGCCTCTCCTGACCCCTCCCACTTCAGTAAAATGTGAAGGAAGATCAACGTGGATACAAGCCCCCACTGTAAGAAGTTTGTGCCTCCATTAGAGTCTTCGGCATAATGCTGTATATCCTTGGCCTTGTGTGCTATACTATTCTGCACTCTTCCATGGAGCTCAACAGGTTGCGATTCTGGTATAAACACCACTGCACACATTGCTTCTTTCCAATTTGATTATTGTAATGTAGTACAATGTGACACCCAATGGGCTCTCCAAATGAGCCAACCGGCACAGCTGAGGTTGGGACAACAATATATATGTGTTACGGGTGATGGGTGGGGACAAACTTGCAGTTCATAGAAGGCAGTCGGGTGGAACAATGGTGAAGATTGGGGATATAGACCAAACACAGCCCTGAATAAATGGGACTCTAAAGGGCAAATCCCTGCTCACTAGAATAACACTCTCCTGTACAAAAGGCTCCAAGTCCTATGAAACTATTGGCCAATTCAACTCCTCAGTCCTCAACCTGGAAAACCCTCAGCATGGTTACAGCGGCATCTACCTACTGGGCATATATGTAATTGATGGGTGTGCTAGTTGCACCCATCTTGGTATGTTCAAATTAGTGGGCATGAAGGAGATGCTGGTAAAAGACAAGACGCTACCCTCAAACCCCTTAATGTCCCATATCCAGGTATTTGACAAAATGGTAGCAATTGCAAATCCAACATTTGAAGACACCCTTGCTGCTGAAACAGGGTACACTGAGACCAACCTATGGTTGAAGTGGATGTAATATACAGCTAATCAGTATAGTAAAACCAATTGTTTTGACTGTGCTGGGGCAAGACCTCACTTAGGATCGGTTAATTTAGACCTACCCTCAGATGTGCAAAAATGCTTGCTAAGTCTGTTCACCAATAAACCCCTTAATGAATCAAATTGTGAAGAATGGAAGTACCCCATAGTAACAGAAAAATGTGACCCAGGTCAAGGCATTACCATATACCCAGGAAAATACACTTGCTATACTAGTACTGAAGGGAGCAGATTTCTGGGAAACTTCAGATGGATATTGTAGCAGAAATAGCAGTGCAACCAGAGATGACGTGGTCTACCAGACCCAGTCTTTTTCTGATGTTTTCTGGATATGTGGGGATATGAAAATTGGAACCCATTTAGAAGGAGAATAGATAGGAGACTGTACACTAGCCAAAGCCATAATGCCTTTCTACATAGCAGCTGAAGGTGAGGAAGCCCTAACCTCAGAAGATCTCCATAGAACAAAAAGAGAAGCAAGTCTTGAACCAAAAGGCAGTTTTGACCCCATGTTTATATTGATGCTATAGGAGTCCCAAGGGGGTACCAGACAAATTTAAAGCCAGGGATCAAGTTAAAGCAGGTTTCGAGTCATTTATCCTACCTCTAGTGACCATAAATAAAAATGTTGATTGAATCAATTACATCTATTATAACCAACAGAGATTTGTTAACTATACTAGAGATGCCCTTCAAGGTTTTGTAGACCGGCTAGGTCCCACTTCGATAATGACATTCCAAAACAGAATATCCCTTGATATGATATTAGCAGAGAAATTAGGTGTTTTTAAAATGGTAAAGTCCACATGTTGCACCTATATTCCAGACAATACAGGTCCCACCGGAAAGGTTAAAGTAGCTATAAAAAAAACCTGAACTCTCTATTAAAAGAATTGAAGAAGAATTCAGGTGTAGAAGATCCCTGGGAGCAATATTTTTCTTGGATGAAGGGATTGCAGAGATGGCTAGCCCAGATAGGCATTGTTATTCTCGTTGTTTTAATTATCGCCGCTATTATTTGTTGTGTTCTTCTCTATGCAAAGAAAACGATCAGGAAAGGAATATAAAAATCAGTTCCCACTTTCCTAGCTCAAGAAGCTGATTATTCTATGGATAAAGGATTATTAAGCCCCCTTTGATCCTTTTCAGTCCCCGAGTAAGGAATCATCATAAGATAGAGTAGGGTGAATGCATCAGATTCCCTTATGTGCAAAGTCTTTACCAAGGGGGGCAAAGGACTAGCATTGCTCGTCTAACGGGCAGCCTGAAAAGAGTTTGAGATATATATTGAGGTTGATGTGTTAGCAAACTATGGTAGGGACAGAAGGTTAATAACGTATTTAGAGGGAACTGTTCAGGGAGCTATAGTTAATGTCTGATGAAATACTTAATTAACCTTGAAACATAGGGGATTGTGGGAGATGACTGATGAAATGCACTATTTACCTAAGATTGTTTAGATGTATGCATGAGACACAGATCTAAGAGGGCTGCTGCATCCTGCCGACTACATCCTACACTGGTATGCAAGAAATACAAGGAATGTCCAGGTTAAAGAAGATCACCATATGAGGAGAAAACCCAGGATTAAACAATCATCAGAGGACACATCTATGCATGCTTGCTGAGAACTGACCACGCCTCCCTTTCCTGTCTATATAAACTAATGTTTTGTTAAAATAAAGGAGTAGGAGCTGAGCCCTTCACTAACTAAGGAGAGGTTACATCTGATTCTGTCTGGTGTCATTATTTCACGCATGCACTTGATCCATATCAATTAGACCAGGAACAGGGAAGTCGGGGGCACTTGTAGTGTGCACCTCAACAACACCACTAAAGAAAAAGGTAAAACGGTGTGGCCCATGGCGTGTAGGAAGAAACCTAATTAATAAAGAAACAAAGAAAACCCGGCTGTGCCATTTGGTGACATTAATCGATAGGAGAGCTAATTCTGCCAGGTCCAATACAGCCAAGTAAATTGCTGCTACTTATTTGCATTGCATAATGTTCAAAAGTGAGGTGACCAAAGCGCAATAGAACAAGTTTTAGACCAGGTCCTCACATTCACAATAGCAAAGGTTTAAAGCCCAAAAGAAGATGCCACACATTTACGTAGCCTAGTCCTAGACAAGTTATATTCACAGCATATACATATTGAGCTAGTAAAAAGAAAAAAATATATAGGGAAGAAAAAATATATTACAAAGCCACTTCTAAAAAGACTAGAGCTCCTTTATAGAATTGTCACTACAAATGACTGTGGACTTAACAAGGATTCCATTTGAAAGGGAGCCAACAAACACATTGATTCATGTTTGCTTAGAACACAAATACAGATGGAAGAAATGAGAACAGATTATTAAAAAAAAGTGTTATCTATGTGTTACACTTTATCACACCAGAGCTGTTTTCTATTGCACACAAAAGATTAGAAAGAACAAGCACCTACAAAGTGATGACGCAATGTCTTCCACTTATCTGAAAGTCACTTGTGTATTACCTAGCATGGATAGCAAAACAACAGCATTACTGATAGTGATATACATATTCCAGCAATAAATAGCGCTGTAGTAAGTAATTAGGAATAAGAAAATTGAATTACTTTAAAATTGTAAAACTATTTCTATTTTTTAGTCAACACTTCACTAATGATCCTTTGCCATAGGAGTAATGATTCTTTTCACAGTATAGGATATTGGTAAGGATGATAGTAGCACAACAAAAGGAGGGCAACAGAATTTACCTGCCCAAGTCAGATACTAATGCACTAACAAGATGCAGGAACACCCTTGATAAAAGCAAAGGCAACACAGGTGCTGATGTGACAACCACTCTAAAACTACCAATTCATGAAAGAGGTGATAGCTTAGTATAAGGCTCCTTTCACATTGCGTTTTACCTTCCGCTCACAGGTCCCGTCGGAGCATCCGTCTAAACCGCCCCTCCCCCACTCTGCAAAGCCTGTATATAGGCGTCCAGTGATTACACTTAAGTATACAATTTTTGTCTGGCGATTGGTCCAAGTCTGCGCAATAAGCTAAGTACATTACTATATCATTGTTACCTTACCTACAGTGATTGGGTGTAAGTGGAGCAATTGATCCATGTTAAATTCACTATTTATGCTGCTATCATTGCTGGGTTGCTTCTGAGGACCATTATATATGTATTGTTTGGGGAGCTATTGGTTTGCTACTAGTATGTTATAATCTGGTACTGGTGGGAGCAGGTTGATGCAGGGCCTGATAGAGCCCCCCTGTCTTCTGGCTGCTACATGCACAGCACTTTAATATGTGTTCAGTCATATGCTGCTATTGAGTGGAATGTTTACAACTTAAGCTAACATATGTGTATAAGACCCCTCTGAATCATGTTAGAACCATGGCACCTTGTCCTCATATGATAGAGCCCGTTGTTTGATACTACACCCTATTCCTGCAGAGTTATACTCACATATGTGTCAAATGAAAACAGGTTCTACCCCTGACATCCGAATTTTTTGCACCTTGTGTTATTATTAATTTGTGACAGTGCAGAAAAACCCTGTTTGAGCACTCCTATACTCCCAGACTAGCTGCACTTATAATCTAGTGGAGGGAGAGGAGGGTGAGCCGACGTCTGAGCGGGGGCGCCATTACGTGATCTAGGGTGCCGACCTCCGCAGGCTAGGCAGGGAGAAGTGTTAGGGTGTTGACCACTCCCATTCTGCACTGCAGCACTTTTCTATGTATTTATATGTATATATATGTGTGTATGTCTTTTTCATTTTGGGATATCTATTTTAATCTAAATTAATTAAAAGTGACTTTTTAATAAGGGTTTTTTCTACGGTTTACTCCTTTCACATTGCGTTTTACCTTCCGCTCACAGGTCCCGTCGGAGCATCCGTCTAAACCGCCCCTCCCCCACTCTGCTGCAAAGCGTGTTCCGGACGCATGCGCCTGACAGGGCCATTCACTGTTATGGGGCGTAGTCCACTACGTTCGAGTGTCCGTCTGCAGAAACGTATATATATGCAAAAAATGCCACAAAACAGAGCACACGATAAAGCAGTGCGCTCCATAACAGTGAATGGCCCTGTCGGGCGCATGCGTTCGGAACACACTTTGCAGAATGGGAGAGGGGCGGTTCGGACGGATGCTCCGACGGGACCTGTGAGCGGAAGGTAAAACGCAATGTGAAAGGAGCCTTAGGAATGCACACGGATAAGGATTGCGTAGGGCGCTATTCACACATCTAGGTGCACAGTATCTGGCTTACAGTCTATTAGTGATGCCCACACTATCAGATTAAGCCGGCTGCCCATTACTTTATAAGTGCATCACACCAGGAAAGGCACCCTAGTTTACAATACCAAGATTGATGGGCTTGGCTGCATCCTGCATAAAAATATAAAGTGCAAAAAAATAAATGGAATAAAATACATGAGGTATTAGTCGATATTTTGGCCAAAATATGCAAGTTCAAAACCCATATTAAGGGTTCTCATTGTCCTGCGGGTCCTTGTACAAAAATTAAAAGCAACAGTCAGAGAAAAAAAGACACTGGACACTGAAGGAGCAGGACACTGTAAGATGAGCTCCTGATTCAACCAGAGTTTATACCTTATAATGAGCAGATTGGAGGACATAATACGGAAATCTACAGATATGACGGAGTACTAAGCACACTGGACAAACTTTTTAAGGATTTTAAGCAATGACAAGAAAAATCACAAGAAAAATTAATACACAGATGGAAAAGGAGGACAAGATTGCCTAGTGGAAACCCAGCAAACAGACCACCATCAAACCCTACCAGCACTGCGCATCCCCAAGGTAAGGGCTCCATGCCAATATACTGCTAAAATAAGAATTGATCGTATATTACGCATTAGAAAATATAAAAGAAAGACCTTTAAAATGAAACTACACGGGGATTGCACTGTAGTCAATGCAGGAGACCTGGAGAAGGCAACTGGAGCTAGCAGGGGGTCTGACACATTAGAGATAACCTTCCCTGAGAATGCCAAATCCAAGGAAGCTAGAAAAGCCATAAAACTGGACTCTATGAAGAAAAACCCAGAGACACTACTAATAGACTTTAATGAACAGGGGGAAAAAACAAATCTGTTATTCTACTCAGGGCACCATGAAGCCTGGGACCAGACTCTCAGCAAACATTACAAGAACATCAAAAAACGGGGCATTAGCAGGGGCAAACAAATTAGAGTACAGGATGAGGAGGACCCTGAGACCTTTAATCTCTCCATAAATATGTATAGCAATGGAACTATCATGGTCCAAGGAACGGAACAAAAAATGGAGGAATTTCATCAACAATTCCTGCACATTAAAAACCAAGTGAAAACCCTAATGAAGGAAGGAAGCATATCCACAAGTGACCAGACCATAGCAGACAGAATCTCCAACCACCCCCCAGCCCCATCTACATCTCAATCATCACAACCCCCCAGGGATATACTCAGAGACTGCTTGGCCCAATTAGAATGCGAGTTTATTCAATTCAAAGAAGAATTTCAAAGAAGCCAAGGTGAGAAAAATGCAAATGACCAACTGAGGGGAGAAATATCAAGGGTGAAAACAGACCTGTGGGAATTGCAAAGGTCACTTCAAAGGCTGCAGGAAGAAAATGCATACCTCAAAGAAGAAATAACCCAGCTAAAATCCTCAATCCTACAACAAAAACTAGAGAGGGCACCTAAAAGTATAAGCACTCCCCCAAAACAAATGCCTGCACCAACTGCCCTGGTGCCAGATATATCACAGACCTGCGACAACCTCAGCCAGACGGACTCTACACATAACTCCAGCAATATCAATACAGCCCCACAAGCACAGCATATCAGGGTGTCCAACACCCCTGGACCCAACAACACGAAGGAAACCCCTACCATCAACCCCAGCAATGAAAATGCATCATCACAACAAACAAGGGCAACCAACACTCAGAGACCCAACACACAGAAAACAAATGACCCAAATAAAACACTGGATCCTGATATAGTCCTAATAATAGACTCAAATGGGAAATACCTGGACACTCAGAGACTGTTTCCGACGGCTCGGGTTATAAAAATTCACTGCTCAACGATCCCACAAGCAGAGGAGGTGATCAGTAACTCATATTTCACCGAGCCCACACACCTCATACTACACACTGGCACAAACGATATCCACCAAAAGACAGTCACAAAGGACCTATCAAAACTCGCACTAGCAGCCCAGCAAAAATTCCCCAGAACCAAAATAATCCTGTCTGCCCTGCTTCCAAGGAAAGATGTACACCAACAAATAACCCAGCAAATCAACTCAGAGCTGGCCACCAGTATCACCTCAGCACCAAACATACAGCTGGCAAGACACCCCGAAATAACGCTCCATCACCTCTATGACGACAAACACCTCAATAAACAAGGAGTCAGCCATCTAGCAAGAGAGCTAAAGGACATGGTTCTAAACAGACCTCCAAGACCACAAGCAAGACACCCACCAAACAGATGGCAGCCCACAGAGACCCCTGGAGAGAGTCCACAGAGATGGCAGAAATACTCAAGACCACATGCCCCAAAATGGCAATACAAAGCAACAGAGGGCAGCAACATGGCAGAAATAAGGACATTGCTCAACACATTGTGCAGCAAACTCTTAGGACACTACTAAAATATGCCACCCAAACCCACCACTAAATCCGGTTATGTCCTATGAAAATCTATCCTTCCTCATTATAAGGTATTTCAACTAAATATGACATCCTTAGTTATCAGCAGCTGGAACATTCAAGGATTGAATGCCTCAGCTTTTGGGTCCAAGACAAATGACCCAGACTTCAAACAAAGGCTAAAGAACATTGACATCCAGATCCTCCTGGAGACATGGGCCCGGGCAGATGAGGAATCTCTCGCACCCATGGGATACAAGGAATTTTCTGTCTCCGCCCAGAAAAACAAGAACACCAAACACGGCCGCTGCTCAGGGGGCATACTAATATGGTACAAGGAGGAGATCCAAGAACATATCAAGGCAATAAAAAGAGGAGAAAGCCACATCTGGATGAAGATAAGTAGCTCCATCCTCACCTCTAAGCAGGACATCTACCTCTGCGCAGCCTACATCCCTCCATCAGAATCCAGATACTATAAGCCGGACATCTATGAGGAATTGCAGAGGGAGGCTGCCCAATTCCAGTCCAAAGGTAAGGTGCTCATCTGTGGAGACCTGAACGCCAGGACAGGTACAGAGAAGGACTACCTGTCACCTGACGGAAACGCATACGTCCTGGGAGATGAGCCCTTCTACAGAGACTCAGTACAGACAACAAGAAACAGCTATGACAGAGTGGTGAATAAAAGCGGCAGAAAACTGCTGAACCTGTGCCGGAGCTTGGGGCTGCATATACTGAACGGGCGCACCAGGGGGGACTCATTAGGGAGATTTACACTAAACTCCCACACGGGCAGTAGTGTAGTGGATTATGCCATAACAGACATAGACCCAGCAAACATAAATGCCTTCATAGTCACCCCCGACACCCACATGTCAGACCACAACCAGACACTGTTGTACCTGAGATCCACGGACAAGTCACCCACACAAAAGCCCCACTTGAGCGGTCTCCACAATTTGCCACCATCCTTCAAGTGGTCCAAACAGTTAGCCATTGAATACACCAACATGACCAACAGAACAGAGATTAAAGAGCTGCTTGTAAACTTTCACACAAAACCCTATACATCAAACCAGCAAGGGGTCAACCTGGCAGTAAACGACTTTAAAAACATCCTATATACCATGGCAGAGCTAGCAGGCCTCAGAAGGACCAACTCCAAGAGACCTACAAATAAACAAGGCCAAAAATGGTTTGATAAAGAATGCAAGGCACTGCGCAACTCCCTAAGGATAGCCTCAAATCAAAAACACAGAGACCCGGACAACAAGGAGCTAAGAGTGGTCCATGACACCCTACAGAGGCAATACAAGCGAACCCTCAAGGAGAAAAAACAAAAGCACATCTCCCACAAACTGCAGCAGCTCGAAGACTCCCTCCAGGACAACTCATTCTGGGAGACATGGAGCCATATCGGTACAAGTCCCAAGGAAAGCACCCTCCACATTCAAAATGGCAACATCTGGCATAGCTACTTCAAGGGCCTCTACAAGAATATCCCAGAAGACGACCTAACCCCAGAACAAGAGCATATAATGACTAAACTGAGGGACATGGAGGAGACAATCAAGGACTTTCAAAATCCTCTGGACATACCAATCAGTGTGCTGGAAATAAAAGACAGAATCAAACTGCTAAAATATAAGAAGGCCGCGGGCAGTGATGGCATCCTGCCAGAGATGATCAAATACAGTTCCCCAGAAATACATGCAGCACTGGCAAAACTATTCACCCACGTCCTGAGTGCTGGCTACTTCCCTCAAAGCTGGAATCAAGGTCTCATAACGCCCATCTACAAGAATGGAGACCGATATGACCCAGCAAACTACAGAGGGATCTGTGTCAACAGCATTCTGGGAAAACTGTTTAACAGCATCATTAATAAAAGGATTATCGCCTTCCTCACCCAGGGTGACGTCCTCAGCAGAAGCCAAGCTGGGTTCATGCCAAACCACCGCACCACGGACCACATTTACACCCTGCAAAGCCTCATCAAGACCCACGTCCACGACAAAAAACAGGGGAAAATATTTGCATGTTTCGTGGACTTCAAAAAGGCCTTTGACTCAGTGTGGCATCCAGGCCTGTTCCTGAAACTTCTGGAGAGCGGAATAGGTGGCAGAACCTACGACGTGATCAAGAGCTCATACACTGAGAACCGGTGCAGCGTGAAGGTGAACGGAAAGAGGACGGCTTTCTTCCGACAGGGCCGTGGGGTCAGACAGGGCTGCAGCCTGAGTCCAACTCTATTCAACATCTATATAAATGGACTAGCAACAGCTCTAGAGTCCTCCCCCACTCCAGGCCTCAGTCTGCATGACCGAGAGGTGAAGATCCTGCTGTACGCAGATGACCTCCTGCTACTCTCCCCAACCGAGAAAGGCCTCCAAGATAGCCTGGCAGTACTGGAAACATTCAGCACCACATGGGCGCTTCCCATCAACCAAAAGAAGACCAAAGTCACGGTGTTTCAGAAGAGGAACCAGAACAAAATAAACACTCCCTCCTTCACATTAAATGGCTCCACGCTGGAGAAAACCAGCAGCTATACCTACCTCGGTCTGGAGCTAAGCAATAACGGGAGCCTCAAGCAAGCAGCAGAAGCCCTGAAAGGAAAAGCATGCAGAACTTTCTATGCCATTAGAAGACAACTGTACCACCTCAAACCACCTGTGAGAGTCTGGCTCAAGATATTTGACAGCGTCATCACCCCTATACTGTTATATGGCAGCGAGGTATGGGGCCCAGTGACCTACCCAGACCACACAAAGTGGGATTCCAGCCCTACCGAAGTCTTCCACATGGAGTTCTGTAAATATCTCCTCCAAGTCCATCGCAGCACCTCAAACATAGCCTGTCGGGCAGAGCTGGGCCGATTCCCCTTATGGTTCACTATACACAAGAGGGCGCTATCACACCAGGCGCACATACAGAACAGCAACCCTAGCTCCTACCATCATAAAGCCCTGCTGAGCCGGAGCCCAGAGCAAGCCAAGAACTGCGGCAACCAAAGTCAGCAACACACCCTGACAAAAGCCCAAATAAAAGAGATCTCTGAGAGCTGCAAGATGCAATACATAGAGGACTGGAAGAGTGAATTAGAGAACTCCCAGAAACTCACCATCTACCGGTCACTGCAAAGGGACTGCACTCTGGCCCCATATTTGGAAAGGCTACGCCACCCCAAAGACAGGCAGACCTTGAGCCTGTACAGACTGAGTGCCCACAGCCTAGAGGTGGAAACAGGGCGGCACCGACAGACATACAAGCCGCGGGAGAACAGACTGTGCCACCACTGCCAGCACGGGGCTCTGGAGGACGAGACGCATTTCCTACTGCACTGTGACAAATACTCAGCAGTGAGGGCCTCCCACTTCCAGAAATTTACCACCCATAGCCCGGGCTTTCCATCCATGGATGAGGACATGAAACTCCGCTTCCTACTGGGGGAAGAGGAATCAATGGTGGAGATCGCCGCCCAATATGTCACCACATGTCATAAGCTGAGGGGAACCTAAGACCCCCAAATGGACTGTCAGAGCCCAAATTGTGCCCCCCAACTCCCCATAACCCTGATCCCCTCCCACCACACTTACTGTATTTCTCTTGCTTTGGCAATACTAATTGTATTTTGGTCCTGCCAATAAAGCATATTTGAATTTGAATTTGAATTTGAAAAAGAATTGAAATTCCCCCCAAATTTTACCTGCCCAAGTCACAGAAACTAATGCACTAGTAGGATTCAGCAGCCCCCTCTGATAAGGGTGGAAGCAATACAGGTTCAAAATATGGATAAGACAACCACTCACAACCTATCAATTCATGAAGGGGTAATTTTAATTTTAGTCTAGGGGCTTACAAGACAATGAGGACCCTTGATGAATGTGGCAAGCTTGCATATTTTGGCCAAAATATTGACCAATACCATATATACAGTATTTATTACACTAGATCACAAAAGTGAGTACACTCCTCACATTTTTGTTAATATTTTATTATAAATTTTCATAGCACAACACTGAAGATCTGACACTTTAATACAATGTAAAAGTAGAAAGTGTACTGTACAACTTTAGTTGTTCTGTGACATACTGAAGCAAAGCATGATGCCCTCCCCTCAGAAACTGGGCCACAGAGCAGTATTCTAACATGCTAACAATCCCCAAACACACCTCCAAGACAACCTCTCCTTGCAAAATACTGTAAACTGAGGGTAAAGGTGCTGGACTGTCTAAGCATGTCTCCAAACCTAAACTGTATTAAAGGGGTGGTTCACCCATTTTTTTATTTTCCCAATGAGTGTCACTTACCATTGTATGCATCTTCTCCATTGGCTTGTATTTCCAGTTCTGGCACTGAGCGGCGCTATCCTGCACGCTCAGTGCCTGTCACATGACCCCCTGGAGCTGTGGCCGCCAGCATCCTCTGACGTCCCGGCATTTCCAGGCTCTCAAACTAGACGTGTACGTCAGAGGATGCCGGCGCCACTCACACTGATTGACTGGGCTGTGGGCGGTGACTACCACACGTCACAGCCCAGCATCGAGGGGAGGATGCGGAGAGCTTTAGTGTGGAGCGGTGAAGGCAGAGTGCGCGCTTACTATCCGTCAGCTGTGGGAGGTACGGGCGCCAGTGTGGAGTACAGGGGGGGTTTCTTCCACTGAAATCCCCCCTGTCACGCAAGTATGTGATCACACTGTCCACCCACCCGCTGTGCTCAGCTGTCACGAGAGCGGGCGGTGTCGGCAGTGTGATCATTTACTCCCACCAGCAGCACAGGTGACTGGACGCTGCATGGGACCAATCTGCTCCACTCTGTCACCTGCACAACAAGTCCCAGAGTGGAGACAGTGACATGCTCTGCTCTGACACATAGTGTGCTGCATGTCACTATCTGTCTCCACTCTGGGACTTGTTGTGCAGGTGACCGGATGATACATGTCACTAACTGTCCCACTCTGTGACTTCTGCTGCATAGTACCAACTGCATACACTCTCACCTGCACAACAAGTCCCAGAGTGGAGACAGATAGTGACATGCAGCACACTATGTGTCAGAGCAGAGCATGTCCCTGTCTCCACTGTGGGACTTGTTGTGCAGGTGACCGGATGATACATATCACTGTCTCCACTCTGGGACTTGTTGTGCAGGTGACCGGATGATACATGTCACTAACTGCCCCACTCTGTGACTTCTGCTGCATAGTACCAACTGTATACACTCTCACCTGCACAACAAGTGCCGCCCCACCACCGTGCGGAGCTGCCGCCCCACCACCGTGCGGAGCTGCCGCCCCACCACCGTGCGGAGCTGCCGCCCCACCACCGTGCGGAGCTGCCGCCCCACCACCGTGCGGAGCTGCCGCCCCACCACCGTGCGGAGCTGCCGCCCAACCTACACCCCACCTACTGTCTCCTCCCCAAAATCCTTTAGGATGTAAGCCCGCAAGGGCAGGGCCCTCTTCCCCCTGTGCTAGTCTGTCTATTGTAACGTGTACATGTATTCTGTATGTAACCCCCTCATGTACAGCACCATGGAATCAATGGTGCTCTATAAATAAACAATAATAATAATAATAATAATAACAAGTCCCAGAGTGGAGACAGTGACATGCTCTGCTCTGACACATAGTGTGCTATATGTCACTATCTGTCTCCACTCTAGGACTTGTTGTGCAGGTGACCGGATGATACATGTCAATAACTGCCCCACTCTGAGACTTGTTCAGGTGAGAGTGTATACAGTTGGAACAATGCAGCAGAAGTCACAGAGTGGAGCAAGTTAGTGACATGTATCATCCGGTCACCTGCACAACAAGTCCCAGAGTGGATACAGTGACATGCAGCACACTATGTGTCAGAGCAGAGCATGTCACCAACTTACTCTGCTCTGTCACCTGCGGTGCTGTATGTCACCAACTAAGGGTAAGTTCAGACAGTGCGTTTTTTCGTGGCGTTTTTGCACGTTTTTAGGGTGCGTTTTTGCTCAGAAAACTGCATGACTTTGCTTCCCCAGCAAAGTCTATGAGTTTTCATTTTTGCTGTCTGCACACAGCATTTTTTTCAGCTGCGTTTTTGTGGTGCCCACAGAAACGCAGCATTTCAATTATTTTTGTGTTTTTTCACTGCGTTTTACACCCATTGAGTTGAATGAGATGTTCAAAAACGCAATGAAAAACACAATTTGCAAATATAGCTGAGTTTTAGTGCGTTTCTATGACTAAAAACACAGCTATAAACGTAAGGGGTGGGTAGTAAAGTGACGTGTACAGGAAGAGGATTCCTTCTGTCATTAAACACAGAAGCGTGAATCCTCCCGGTACCGTCTCCGCTGCTTCTATCTCCCGTCCGGTGCCATGTCAGCTCCCGTGCGGCGCAATGTACGGGCAGGAGATGGAGGCAGCTGCTAAATCAAAAGTGAACAATAGAAAAAAAATGTCATACTCACCTGTCTGCAGACTCCCGGTACTATGTCCGCTCCCAGCTCCTCTCCCAGGACCGCCGCTCCAGCTGTGTGCAGACTCTCCGGGCATGTCCGATGCCTGCAGGACCTGGCGCTGATCACCTGATGCGGTCACCTGACGCATCAGCTGATCGTAGTCTCGCGGTGATGCCATCTTTTTAGCGCCCAGCTGGCTATCAGCTGATGCCGTCAGAAGACTTCATCAGCTGATTACCGGCAGCGATCTGACGGGATCAGACTCCCGTCCGATCGCTCCAGGAGCTGTCAGTAATCAGCACATAAATGAGTATTTTTTTTTTTCACTGATGCATCAGCTGATTGTATAACCGGCTCTTATACAATCAGCTGCTGTGTCGTGTGATTCATGTCCTTTAACCTGAGATCATATGATCGCTTTGCCTTCCAGCAAACCGATCAGATGATATTGGATCCGGATTGGACGGCGCGGGACCCTTGATCCAGGATTACTGCAGAGGGGGGTTCTTTATTTCAATAAAGATGGAGTCACTAATTGTGTTGTGTTTTATTTCTAATAAAAATATTTTTCTGTGTTTTGTGTTTTTTTAATCTGTACTAGAAATTCATGGTGGCCATGTCTAATATTGGCGAGACCCCATGAATTTTGGGCTTAGGGCCAGCTTATAATTTACAGCTAGCCCTAACGCCATTATTACCCAGCGAGCCACCAGTCACCAGGGCAGCTGGAAGAGTTGGATACAGCGCCAGAAGATGGCGCTTCTATGAAAGCGCCATTTTCTGGGGTGGCTGCGGACTGCAATTCGCAGAGGGGGTGCCCAGAAAGCTTGGGCACCCTGCACTGCGGATTCCAATCCCCAGCTGCCTAGTTGTACCTGGCTGGACTCAAAAATTCGGCGAAGCCCACGTCTTTTTTTTTTTTAATTATTTCATGAAATTCATGAAATAAAAAAAAAAAAAGGGCTTCTCTATATTTTTGGTTCCCAGCTGGGTACAATTAGGCAGCTGGGGGTTGGGGGCAGCCCGTAGCTGCCTGCTGTACCTGGCTAGCATACAAAAATATGGCGAAGCCCACGTAATTTTTTTAAAAATGTTTTCAGGCAAAAACCTTAATAATAAAAAAAAATGCTTCCCTGGATTTCTATTGCCAGTGAAAGTAACACCAAGCAGCGGGGGTTAGCAGCCAGTAGTTGCTTGGGTTACCCTTAGCAATAGAAAATGCAGTGGGAGCCCACAAACAATGTGATTTTTTGTTTTTTTTATTTTTAATGAATTTTTTTAAAAAAAATCGACATGGGCTTCGCCCATCGAGCACCAGAGCATTTTACTGCTCAATTCATCCCAAGTAATCAGATGACTCCAGTGTCGGACGATTACTTGTTCTGTGTCCCCCTGCATCCATTGCAGCGTGTACGGGCTGTGAGGTCAGCGGAGTTCAGTCCAGCACTGGAGTCAGCTGATCTGAACGCAGCTGAACTCCAGCCTGCACATGCTGCGATGGATGCAGGGGGACACAGAACAAGTAAGGTCTAAGCCCCACGGCGAGAAAAACAGTGCGAGTGGAGTGCGATAAAACATCGCATTCCACTCGGACCAATATTAGCCTGTGTGTCAGCGCACATGAGTGATTATTTTCTCCGCCCTAATTGGACCAAGAAAACAATCGCAGCATGCTACAACTGTAATGCAAGACTCTCTCTTTTACCCATTCAAGTGTATGTGGTGAGAGAAAAATCGCACTGCACTTGCGGTACATCGGTGGACTACGGAGGAGAGAGGGAGAGAAATCCCTCCCACCACTCCTCAGTGCTGGCCCACTCCTCGAGTGGCGGACCGCCCCCCGCAGCTGAGGTCTGCTCGCACAGTCGGACCTCAGTCGCAGGGACACACGCATGACACTCAGCTCTGCTGTAGTGAGCGTGAGCCGAGTGTAATGCGAGGGGATCGCAGTAATCCCCGTGTGGCCCCAGCCTGATCGGCCGACGCTTGAGTCAGCTGATCTGAACTCAGCTGAACTCCTGTACACAGCCCGCACACACAGCCCGCACACGGTCACATGTGATTGGCAGAAGGCAGCGACTGCTGTTAAGGCTACATTCACATGACCGTTCCGTTTTTGCGGGCCACAAAAAACGGTCCTTTTGTTTCACGGATGCATCCTAGTGGCATCCGTGTGACATCTGCGTGCCTTCCGGGTTTTTTTGTGGACCGCAAAAAACGGAAGCAGCAAGAAAGATAAATAGATGAGTAGATATAGAGATGGATAGATAGATATAGAGACAGAGGGATAGAGGGATGAATGAATGAATGAATAGAGGGCTGGATAGATAGATAGATAGATAGATAAGAATGACATATATAATGTCCTACCCCCTGCATATTCTAAGCTGGCTCCCTTTTGTGACTGTCATGTGGCACTAAGGTGCTTAGTCTTGTATTTAGCCAAAAAAAAAAATAATAAAAAAAAAATGACATGCGGTCCCCCTATCTTTTGTAGCCAGCTAGGGTAAAGCAAACGGCTGCAGCCTGCAAACCACAGCTGGCAGCTTCACCTTGGCTGGTAATCCAAAACAGAGGCCCCCCCACACTGTTATTTTAAATTAACTAAATAATTTAAAACAAAAAACACGGGGTCCCCCGAAATTGGATCACCAGCCAAGGTAAAGCGGACAGCTGTGGTCTGGTATTCTCAGACTAGGGAGGTTCACCGTTATTGGACACTCCCCAGCCTAAAAATAGCAGGCTGCAGCCGCCCCAGAAGTAGTGCATCCATTAGATGTGCCAGTCCTGGTGCTTCGCGCCAGCTCATCCCATTGCCCTGGTGCGGTGGCAAACGGGGTAATATATGGGGTTAATACCAGATGTGTAATGTCACCTGGCATCAAGCCCTGGAGTTAGTGATGTCAGGCGTGTATCAGATACCCGACATCACAAACCCAGGCAATAATAAAAAAAAAAAAAATAGACAACAAACACATTTTTATTTGAAAAAACACTCCCCAACACATTCCCTCTTTCACCAATTTATTAGAAAGAAAAACAAATCCAGGTCTGGTGTAATACAAGGGGGTCCCACGATGATTCATACCATAGTCAATGTCCCAGTCAATGAAGAACAGAATGTTCCCTATTTGTTGGGAGAGTCGTGCAGTGACCTGAGCTAACATCAATAGGTCAGCCCAGGTCACTGCAGGGCATGACGAGTGCTGCTATCAGGAGGTTAGCGAGGTATATTACCTGCGATGATCGCTGAACTCCTGACAGCAGCGCTGTCACCGAGTTCAATGACCGCCGCCTTCACAAACAAAGTATCGTGAGCGGCCCGTGACGTTACCAATAGTCACAGTCTCGGGTCGACAGCGAGAGGTGATGTGACAAGCGGCGGGCATAGAAGGCAGTGACGACCACTGATGTCAGGAGGGCAGGACTTCATCACCGTATGTAATGAACTTACTAACCTCCTGACGGTAGTGCTTGTCATCCCCACGGCTGCTGACACTGCAGTGCGGGCCGCTGCTGACACTGCTGAGCGGGCAGCCGTGGGGCTGGGGCTGGAGCGGGACACTGACTTCACGGGCACCCAACGGAAGTCACATGGAAGTGCTTCCGTGTTGCTTCCGGGAATTTTGCGGACCCATTGACTTGTATTGAGTCACGGTTCGTTATTACGGAACAGAATAAAACATGTTCCATAATAACGGAGCGGACATATGGCATCCGATGTGGGTTTTTTTGTAGGATCGGATGCACATGGAAGTGCTACCGTGTACCATCCGATCCTACACAAAAGACATTGAAAAGATGGTCCTGTCTGTGGGGCCGCAAAAAAACAGGAACTGACCAGGACAAACGGAACGGTCAGGTGAAGGAACCCACCTGCAGCTATTGCAGTGTGTGCGGGCTGTGAGATCAGGAGTCAGCTGACTCCAGCGCCGGCCGATAAATTCTGTGTCCCGCTGCAGAAGGATCCGGTAAAATAACGGTTGCATGCGCTGCACATTTAATCCACAGGATACGGTCATATGCGGTTTGCGGATGATACGGACGACACACAGACTAGGCAAGAGGGAAAAAAGCAATCTAATCACCCCGTCACTTTTTGTTCCCCAATTATTTTTTTCACATGTTGCGCCGGCTAATAATCATAATTTCTGTACACACACACACTCACACACACTCACGCACAAACACTCACAAACACACACTCACACACACACTTTCTTCCCATGGTTGTGTGCAGAGCTGACAGTTTCGGATGTCTCTGTGTGATTTCTCTCATCCACACAGGGAAGAGGCAGGGAGGAGGCTTTGGGTGGAGAGCTGAAGGGGGTGTGTTAGATAAGCTAGACACTGCCCTAGAGCCACAAAGAATTCTGGAACTTGTAGGAACTGAACACAGGAAGTCAGAGGAGAGATTAACCCCATCAGAGCTGGAGCCAGCAATGAGCATGTGCTGCTAGTGCACAATAAAACCTAATTTTGCTGAAAAAACATAATAGATGTGTTGAGGGGCACATATTACCAAGATTTATCAGAAAAAAAAAATCAGTTTTGGCAACTGGACAACTTCTTTAAGCATCTGTATGGAATTCTCTAATAGAAGGTGGAGGAGCTCAAGGTCATTAATACCCACAAGCTCCATGATGTTGTAAAGGAGGAGTAGAAGAGAATTCCATTGGCTCCTTTAAAGCTCTAATGAACTCTATGGCCAAGAGACTTAAGGCAGTTGTTGAAAATAAAGGGTGGCCACACAAAATATTGACACTTTGGGTGAAATTTGGCTATTTTCACTTAGCAACAAAAGTGAGTAGACCCCTATTAGTTTTGGCATTAACCCATTTCCGTCCAAGGACATACTGGTATTTCCTATTTTTACGTGACTTAACGACCAAGCAGGTACCAATACATCCTAGCAATCATGGGGGCACAGGGGGCTGTGATCCCACGATCGCCACTGGGTACTCATCTTACCCCACAGCTGAGCCCCAGCCCTCACAGGCAGGGATGGCGCCTGCACCATCCATGGCTGTTTAATTCCCTAAATGATTGATACTGTTCCCTCTCCTCTCCAGTCGGGACCAATCATTGTCACGGTGACCTGATGTCATGATGACGACCTAAAGGTCACCTGACTACGGAAACCCTGTGTGATCATGCCTGCAGAATGATCACACAGGCTTTCATAGTGCAGCTCTGACAGCTGTGATCAAAGTACTGTGGCATGATGTCCTATATAGGGACTAAATGAAAAAGTAAAAAGAAAGTTACAAAAAAATATAGCTGACAAAAAAAGTGGAATAAAACGTGATCAAAAAGTCATATAAAAACAAAAATGTTACCACTGAAAAAATCATCTTGTCTTGCAAAAATCAAGCTGCCATTCAGCTCCATGAGCCAAAAAATAAAAAGTTATAGCTCTCAAAACACAGCAATGCAAAAAGTGTTGTTTCCCTGTAAAATAGTATTTATGGTATAAAAGCGGCAAAACAAAAAAAAAATACTACATAAATGTAGTATCCCTGTAATCATACTGACCTGAAGACTAAAACTGTCATCACTTTTATGGCACAGTGAACAGCATAAAAAACAAACAAACAGAACAAAACTATTCCGGAGTTGCTGTTTCTTTTTGATTCTGCCTCATAAACAGTGGAATTGAAAGCAATCAAAAACTATATTGTGGACAAAAATGGCACCAATAAAAACTTCAACTCACAAAAAAACAGCCCTCACATGGCTATGATGGCAAAAAAACTAAAAAAAAAAACTATAGCATTCAAAATCCAGTGATGCAAAAAAACTTTTTTTTTTCTAAAAAAAAAAGCGGTTTTAGAGTGATAGTTGCCAAACCTAAAAAACTATATAAATCTGGTATCACTGTAATCATACTGACTGAAGGAATAAAGCTGCCTAATCACTTATACCGCACGGTGAACGGCATAAAAATAAGCAAATAAATTCCGTGACCCCAACAACATCTCTTTAGCGATGTCGTTGCGTGTAAAGAGGCCTTTAGCATCCATATGTTTGGCATTTTTGTAGTGAGAAGAGCCCGCTGAAATGTAAGGGGTGCAGGTTTATAGAAGCACCAGTTGGGCAGTGTATTGGCACTACAATGTACTAGGCATAAGAATGGCTTATTGTCAAATTTTAATTCTACAACATTCCCTGTGTTTGACACCATGAATGTTTTCCAGGGACTAAATTGTCACTGCACCCATAGATATAGTCCCAGAGGGGTGTAATTTCCAAAATTTGGTCAATTAAGGGGCTGTCCTCTGTTCTGGCATTAAGGCGCTTTGCGAATGGAGTCCACAAACTATGCTACGAAAATCTGTGTTCCAAAAATGAAATGGCGCTCCTTCCCCTCTGAGCCCTATGGTGTGGCCAAACAGTACTGTACAGTCACATGCGAGGTACTGCCACGTTCAGGAGAAATTGTGTAACACATTACAGGGCCTTTTTTTTTTTTACCTATTTCCATTGTGAAAATTGGAAATTAGGGTTAAAACATCATTTTAGTGGTAAAAATGTAATTATTTATTGTTCACCGACCAATAATTTAAAATGTTGTGACACACTTGTAGTGTCAACATGCTCACTGCAGCCCTGGATTAACTGAGGAGTGCAGTTTGTAAAATGGGGTAATTTGTGGAAAGTTTCTGCTGTTCTCGCACCTCAGGGGCTCTGCCAATGTGACATGGCACCCGCAAACCATTCCAACAAAATCTGCATTCCAATATGACGTTCCTTTCCTTCTTCACTATGTAATGTGCCTCAAAAGCAGTTATCAACCATACAGTATATGGGGTACTGGCGAACTCAGGAGAAATTGCACAAGAAATTGTAGTGTTCAATATCTCCTGTTACCCTAGTGAATTTGAAAAAAATTGGCATTAATGCAACATTTTTGAGGTTAAAAATGTATTTTTTCATTTCTAAAGCTCAACGTTAATAAAATTCTGTGAAACCCCCATAAGTACCAGGTTCTCACAAACCATTTAGATAAATTCCTTGAGGATCCTAGGTTCCAAAATGGGGTCACTTGTGGAGGAGCTCCACTGTTTAGGCAGGGACTCTGCAAACGCGACATGGCATCCGCTAATAATTCCAGCCAATTTTGCAGACCAATGGTGCCCCTTCCCTTCTGTGTGCCCTAAAAGTTGATTTCCACCACATATGAGGTATCAGCATACTCAGAAGAAATTGGACAATAGATTTTATGGTCCTTTTTCTCCTGATACCATTGTGAAAAAAAGCTATCTGTATATATTCCTTCTAAACAGGGTTTTTTTTGTGACTTTTCCATAGAATTATATGTAATATGATATGTTCTATGTTTCTAATTTCCTAGTCTTATATGATTTTGACTATCTTATTTTACCATTTGTTACACTTGTTATCTAATGCTAATTATTTTTCTTTTGTTTTACAGCCGCACAAGATATGCCAATGATATCCTGCAATATGCCGAACTTCCTTCTCCACCTATGTCCAGGACTTAATGGGCACTGATCGGCACTCCACCCCACTAGCACATCCATTATAATCTGTGTTACCACACCACAATGGTATTCCACTTGTCTCTATGACGCTAGAATCCTCCACCAGAACGGATCGTCATCCCACTTAGCAGCACATCTATTCTAAAGGCTACTTTACACACTGCGATATCGGTCCCGATATTGCTAGTGTGCGTACCCGCCCCCATCTGTTGCGCGACATGGGCATATCGCTGCCCGTGCCGCACAACATCGCCCAGAGCGGTCACACATACTTACCTGTCCGGCGACGTCGCTGTGACCGGCGAACCGCCTCCTTTCTAAGGGGGCGGTCCGTGCGGCGTCACAGCGACGTCACTGAACCGCCGCCCAATCGCAGCGGAGGGGCGGAGATGAGCGGGACGTAACATCCCGCCCACCTCCTTCCTTCCGCATAGCGGCCGGGAGGCAGGTAGGGAGACGTTCCTCGCTCCTGCGGCGTCACACGCAGCGATGTGTGATGCCGCAGGAACGAGGAACAACCTCGTTACTGCTGAAGTAACGATTTTTGGGAATTAGGACCCGTGTAGCCGATTAGCGATAAATCACGCTTTTGCGACGATTTTACATCGCTGAACGCTGTTACACAAAGCTATATCGCTAACGATTGCGGAAGTGCGTCACCAAAACCGTGACCCCAACGACAAAATTCAGGCGATATCGCAGTGTGTAAAGCCCGCTTAACATAAATTTCTGCATCACTATGGATACTGTGATACATCACATCCTGTGCATCAGAGCACTCACAGTGCCCCTGTATAAGTCATTCACTTATGTGCTCCTCATGACGGCTTTTCTGCCTCGCTGCTCAGCTTTCCTTATAAAACTTACTACAGCGGTGTTTAGCCATTGGTTGCCACGCACTGCACTTCCACATATATGCCCAGTACATAGTTCAATCCTACAGTGCCTGTTACAATATTGGTGGATACCACTTGTGTAGCCCTGCACACCTCACTGTTAAATCAGTTTTCCTTCAGCAGCACTGTATATTGGTGTAATATATTCCTTATTCCACCTACATGTCTTTTCATGATTATAGTGTTTATCACATGTCTGTCACTTCGCTTTGCATTTACTGTATATGTTAGGGAGATACAATAACATTTCATGATATATCCAATTTTATCCCTATTACTTCATCCTATATTTATGCCTGTTACTTCATCCTATATTAGTTTGGGAACATTTATTATATGCCTAATATTTCTCCATAGGTCTCCATACAGTGGCTTTAAAGCTGGAGTCAAACTTGAGTGTGACTTGTGTGAGAATCGCTTCTATCCTGAAAGGAGCATCTGAGCTGCATGCGCCCTCACATCCTCTGCAAACCCTGACACACTTATTAGATATTCTGTTGCACCTCTCATTAAATAACAGTGCATTGCACAAACTTTACTTGCCTATAGTTCAGAAAGTATACAGTACATCCAATCTCACAACTAGAGTTGAGCGCGGTTCGCGGTTCGAGGTTCTCCAGTTCTAGGCTCGAGTGATTTTGGGGGCTGTTCGAGATCGAACTAGAACTCAAGCTTTTTGCAAAAGCTCGATAGTTCTAGATACGTTCAAGAACGGTTCTAGCAGCAAAAAGCAGGGCTTTCTACAGCTACAGTGTGCAGGA
This sequence comes from Anomaloglossus baeobatrachus, assembly GCF_048569485.1. NCBI lineage: Eukaryota > Metazoa > Chordata > Amphibia > Anura > Aromobatidae > Anomaloglossus > Anomaloglossus baeobatrachus. The sequence goes on from NC_134355.1 coordinate 380,702,942, forward strand.
GCCATCGCTGGCAGCCTGCCACAAGCTGGTAACCAAGATAAACATCGGGTATCCAAGCAAAGCGCTTTGGTTAGTAACCCGATGTTTATCTTAGTTACGTGCAGGAAGCCCACACTTCCCCGCTCAGCTCACTCCGCCCCCTCCTGCCCGCGGCATGTACACATACATACATTCACACACACACATACACACACACACACACACACACACACACACACATGGTCCCGCTCGGCTTACCTGCGGTGATGAAATCCCGCCATCCCGACCTCAGCGCTGTCACTGTTCTCCATGGCCGCCGCTTGTCACATCACCTTCTCTCACTTCCGACCCGAGACTGACTAGCGGTGACGTCACGGGCCTCTCGCGATACTTGGTGTGAAGGCGCCGGTCATTGAACTCAGTGACAGGGGCTGTCAGTGTGCTGGAGATCAGCGCAGGTAATGTACCTCGCTGACAGTAGCACTTGTCATGCCCTGCAGTGACCTGGGCTGACCCATTGATGTTAGCTCAGGTCACTGCACTGCTCTCCCAGCCAATGGGGAACATTCTGCTCTTCATTGACTGGGACAGTGTGGATCGTCATGGCAACCCCTTGGATTACACCAGACCTGGATTTGTTTTTCATTCTAATAAATTGGTTAAAGAGGGAATGTTTTGGGGAGTGTTTTTTCAAATAAAAATGTGTTTGTCGTCTATTTTTTTTTATTACTGACTGGGTTGGTGATGTCGGGTATCTGATAGACGCCTGACCTCACCAACCCCAGGGCTTGATGCCAGGTGACATTACACATCTGGTATTAACCCCATATATTACCCCGTTTGCCACCGCACCAGGGCGCGGGATGAGCTGGGGCGAAGCACCAGGATTGGCGCATCTAATGGATGCGCCACTTCTGGGGCGGCTGCGGCCTGCTATTTTTAGGCTGGGGAGAGTCCAATAACCATGGACCTCCCTAGTCTGAGAATATCAGGCCCCAGCTGTCTGTTTTACCTTGGCTGGTGATCCAATTTTGGGGGACCCCTACGTGTTTTTTTTAAAAATTATTTATTTAATTTAAAATAACAGCGTGGGGTGCCCTCAGTTTTGGATTACCAGCCAAGGTGAGGTTGCCAGCTGTGGTCTGCAGGCTGCAGCCGTCTGCTTTACCCTAGCTGGCTACAAAACTAGGGGGAACCCTACGTCATTTTTTTTTTCATTTTTTTGGCTAAATACAAAGCTAAGCACCCCTTAGTGCCACATGAAAGGCACCAAAGGGTGCTCCATTTTTTCTCCACTTTTTCTACATTTTTTTCTCCACTTTTTCTCCACTTTTTCTCCACTTTTTCTCCACTTTTTCTCCACTTTTTCTCCATTTTTTTCTCCACTTTTTCTCCATTTTTTTCTCCACTTTTTCTTCACTTTTTCTTCACTTATTCTCCACTTATTCTACATTTTTTCTCCACTTTTTCTCCACTTATTCTCCACTTTTTCTCCGTTCTTTTTCTATGGTCGGTCTACCCATTAGCTCTGCCATGCATACTGTAGCTCTACACCTACTGCACATGTTACTTTATGATTGACATCTCTTTCGTACCAGAGCTGTCTAAGCCTACTCTGACCCCATATTTGTCATTACTATATTGTCCTTGTACTGTATTATGACATTTGTATCATGTGTTTCATTTCTTGCTGTGTTGCAATTTTTTTGCTGCATCCCAATTGTACCTCTACATTGTTCGAGTTTATGTTATTGTTCTCTCACTCTTATGTGATACTGATTATTGTCATTTTTCATGATTACATGCAGATAAGTCCAATCTGACGAAGGCTCAGGCCGAAACGTCATTTGTAACTTGTTTTGGACAAAAACATATATGCTTATGAAAAAAAAAAATTTCTTAATACGGACCAATAAAGAGTGATTTTGCATTACTATCCGTTGTGACTTACTGACTTAGTCTGGGAGATTTAGAGTGCCGAGGTTACTCACTAATTTTATCTATTATTACCTCTGAGCACCTATATACCAGTGAGCAGAGCTTCCTCTACAGTAGTTCTCCTGATTAGGCATGCCCTTACCTCATGAGCAGGGCATTGCAGCTTTGGTAGCAACCATTATGACATGGACTCTGCTGCTGTGGACCCGGGGAGAGTGAGTGCAGATTCATTGCACCCACACTCCTCACATGAAGGGTCCGCACTCCTAGAAAATGGGGGATACGTTCCCTGAGTGTCTCCCCCCCATTATCTAGACAGTCCAGAGTCGTCGTGGGACCCCTTTATTTTTTTTCTTACAATAAATTGGTGAAAGAGGAAATGTTTTGGGGACTGTTTTTTCAAATAAATTTCTTTTGTCGATTTTTTGTTTTTGTTAGTACTGACAGTTTATGATGTTGGGTATCTAATAGACGCCATGACATCACAAACTGCTGGGCTTGATCTCAGGTGACTTTACAGCTAGTATCAACCCGATTTATTACCCCGTTTGCCACTGCACCAGGGCACGGGATGAGCTGGGGTGAAGCACCAGGATTGGCGCATCTAGTGGATGCGCCACGTCTGGGGTGCCTGCGGCCTGCTATTTTTAGCATTTTAGCATTTATTTATGTTATTCCAATAACTATGGACCTTCCCACCCTGAGAATACCAGACCACAGCTGTCCGCTTTACCTTGGCTGGTGATCCAATTTGGGGGGGACCCTACTTTTATTGTGTAATTATTAATATTTATAAAATAATTATAAAAAAGAGCCTGAGGGGACCTCCACATTGGATCCCCAACCACGGTAAAGCTTCCAGCTGTGGTTTTCAGGCTACAGCCGTCTTCTTTACCCTAGCTGGCTATCAAAAATGGGGGACCCAACGTCATTTTTTTTTTAACTATTTTTTAAATAGAAAAAATTAATGGGCTTCCCTGTATTTTGATTGCCAACCAAGGTAACGGCAGGCAGATGGGGGTGGCAACCCATAGCTGTCTGCTTTATCTGCGCTGAGAATCAAAAATACCGCGGAGCGCTACGTCATTTTTTTAAAGATTTATTTTTACAGCACTGTGATGTCCAGCAATCAAAATACAGGGAAGCCCATTTTATTTTTAGTTATTTAAATAAATAATTAAAAAAAATATATATGGGCTCCCGCTGCATTTTTTGTATTGCTAGCTAAGGGTAATCCAAACAGCTACTGGCTGCTAACCCCCACTGCTTGGTGTTACCTTCACTGGCAATGGAAAATCCAGGGAAGCATTTTTTATTTTTTTGCCAAAAAACTACAAAAAAAGGACGTGAGCTTCGCCATATTTTTGTATGCTAGCCAGGTATAGCAGGCAGGTGCTGGAAGAGTTGGATACAGCGCCAGAAGATGGCGCTTCTATGAAAATGCCATTTTCTGAGGCGGCTGCAGACTGCAATTCGCAGCAGTGGGGCCCAGAAAGCTCAGGCCAACCTGTGGTGCGGATTCCAATCCCCAGCTGCCTAGTTGTACCTGGCTGGACACAAAAATGGGGCGAAGCCTACGTCATTTGTTTTCTAATTATTTCATGAAATTCATGAAATAATAAAAAAAGGGCTTCCCTTTATTTTTGGTTCCCAGCCGGGTACAAATAGGCAACTGGGGGTTGGGGGCAGCCGTACCTGCCTGCTGTACCTGGCTAGCATACAAAAATATGGCGAAGCCTACATAATTTTTTCAGGGGGCAAAAAACTTCTGCATACAGTCCTGGATGGAAGTAATAGAGATTTTCCGGCTCACCTAATCTGGAAACAGCCCAGAAGCCATGGATGGTGCACGGAGAAGAAAGGAGTACGATCTGCCAACTACAATATATAGGCAGTACTTGCAGATCCCTTAAAAAAAGAATATCGGAGCACATCTACGATGTGAACAATGCCACTACCAGAAAATTGTCAGGTGCGTCCCAACATTTTCGGGACGCACATGCGGGCAATCTCAATGGCATGAAAGTTAATGCCATTGAGAAAATTAAATTACCCAAGAGAGGCGGAAATCTAAGGGATATACTTTTTCAAAGGGAAATAAAATGGATTTTTTTAATGGGTACAAGATTTCCCCAGGGTTTGAACAAAAGGAATGAAATAATGTTTGCCTATTAAACTTGTTATGTATATATATGGAGATTTCTCAAATTCATACATTGAAATGTAAACGAGTTTACCTTATAGAGTTAATTTCTTTGCAGACACCATGCTCCTTGTTACCATTGATTATGTGGCTGGGTTTAGCCCCCTTTTTAAACAATCCGTTGACTAGTTGGTGTAGAGATTGAATAAGAACTAGACGTTCGAAACGCGTCCTCTCTGAAACAGGGCATAACCACCATTATATGGATTTTTAATGACAAGAAAATAAAGAATTTTTCATTTTAAGTAAATTTGCCTGGATTCAAGTGCTGGTGATTTCTCTTTCTACTAGTCCTGGATGGAGTATGCTGAGCCATTTAGTTCTGCAGGTGCTGTCTGTCTGTATGGAGAAGAGCAGACAGCAGCTGCAGAACTACAAGGCTCAGCATACTCCATCCAGGACTGTATGCAGGCGTTTTTTGCCCACCAACAAAATGACGTGGGCTTCGCCATATTTTTGTATGCTAGCCAGGTACAGCTGGCAGCCACGGGCTGCCTCCATCCCCCAGTTGCCTATTTGTACCCGGCTGGGAACCAAAAATATAGGGAAGCCCGTTTTTTTTTTAATTATTTCACTTATTTCATGAAATAATTAAAAAACAAATGACGTGGGCTTCGCCCCATTTTTGTGTCCAGCCGGGTACAACTAGGCAGCTGGGGATTGGAATCCGCAGCACAGGTTAGCCCGAGGTTTCTGGGCGCCTCTACTGCGGATTTCAGTCCGCAGCCGTCCCAGAAAATGGCGCTCTCATAGAAGCGCCATCATCTGGCGCTGTATCCAACTCTTCTAACAGCCCTGGAGCCGGGTGGCTTGTTGGGTAATCATGAGTTAATACTGGCTTTGTTTTACTAGCCAGTATTAAGCCAGAGATTCTTAATGTCAGGCATGTTTGACCCGGCCATTAAGAATCTCCAATAAAGGGTTAAAAAAAACACCACACAGAGAAAAAATACTTTAATAGAAATAAATACACAGACACATTAGAGACTCCATCTTTATTACCCTCTGTCAGCCCTCCACGATCCTGCTCTTCTGTCTTCTTTCTTTCTAGTGTAGTAGTAGTGACGATTGTAGTGAGGATGAGGTTCCCCAGCTCATCACTTGGGGCTGGGGAACCTCATCCTCACTACAATCCTCACTAGTGTAGTAGTAGTGACGATTGTAGTGAGGATGAGATTCACCAGCTCATCACTTGGGGCTGGGGAACCTCATCCTCACTACAATCCTCACTACAATCGGGAAGCAGCGTGCAGCCTTCACTCCGTGAGTGATCAGTGCTGGCTGTCAGCGGTATCAGCGGTAATGCTGACAGACGCGTTACCATAGCAACGGTGCTCTCGGAGCCGCGGTTAGCGGTGACATCACCGCTAACTGCGTTGCTATGGCAATGGTGATCTCCGTTAATGACCGGCTGTGTCAGCCGGTCCCTAACGGAACGGGGAGTCGACCGTTTGCTAGAGCATGTCGCCGGTACACGGCGATACACATATGTGCACCGTGTACCAGAGAGATGCACTCGCAGGTCCTACATGACGTGTCATAGTCATGTGACCAGTCTGTAGCCAATGAGATAATAGCCACGTGACTGGTCACATGGCTATTTTGACATCACGATAGGTCCTGCATCTCTGCTGGCAGTGCCGTCACCGGGAGGATTCAGCGATCATCGGATGGAATAGCGGCAGGAGACAGAGTGCAGAAGGGATCGCGGGGACCGGTAAGTGTTATGGCAATGTTTATTAACTGTTTATGTACATTTATAATGCATTTTTATGTGTCTGTGATTGCCTCCCATTATAGCCTATACGTTCGAGTTCGGTTCGTCGAACGTTCGACGAACCGAACTCGAACGGGACCCCCGTTCGGCGAACCGACCTCGAGCCGAACCGCGACCGGTTCGCTCATCTCTACTCACAACTAAAGATATGATTAGAATCAGCATGATAGCGCCAGTATAGCACTAGCTTTAGTTTATATATGAAAATCCTCATGATTGGTCCTCTTTTAAAGGGAACCTGTCATCAGAAGTTTTGCACTAAACCTAAAAGATTCCCCCTCTGCAGCTCCTGGGCTGCATTCTAGCAAGATTCCTGTTGTTCTTGTGCCCCCTTTCTGACCAAAATAAAGACTTTATAAAGTGGTACCTTTTTGTATTCAAATCTTGATAATGGTACACAGGGGCGGGCTCTCTGGTGTCCGTTAGTCTGCCTCATGTCGCTTTAGGCTGTCCCCCATCGCGCAATTTCAAAGAGGTGACGTGAGGTAAGCTGGCCAGCGCTTGCGCAGAACGGTGGAGCCAGAGGGGAAAGCGCGAGCACGAGATTATGGGCGGGTACTTGCTGATGAAAATCACAGCGCCGCCCATAATCTCGCGCATGCGCCGTGCCACTCTCGCGGGACTGTGCAATGTGCACAGTGTGACCGCTGGGGACGTGTTGCGCAGGCGCGAGATTATGGCTGGCGCTGTGATTTTCATCAACAAGTACCCGCCCATAATCTCGTGCTCGCGCTTTCACCCCTGGCTCCACCGTTCTGCGCAAGCGCTGGCCAGCTTACCTCACGTCACCTCTTTGAAATTGCGCGATACAGAGACAGAGATAAACAAAGACATGCAATGAGACAGAGACGCACAGAGACAGAGACACACAGAGACATAAAGACACAGAGACACAGAGAGACTGACACACACAGAGACTTTTACAGAGACACAAAGACAGAAATACAGAGACAGAGACACACAGAGAGACACAGAGGCACACAGAGACACACAGAGGCACACAGAGAAAGACACACAAATACAGACACAGAGAAGCACAAAGACGGAGACACACAGAAAGACACACACAGAGAAAGAGACACACAGACACAGAGAAAGAAAGGCAGACAGACAGAAAGAGAGAGACAGACAGAGAGACACTTAGTTGCTATCCTGGGCAACGCTGGGTACTACAGCTAGTATATATATATATATATATATATATATATATATATATATATATATATATATATATTCGCTTCTGAATATTTGACTTTTGACATATATTATATATCAGTAATTTCTCATTATTTATTGTTCTTGTGTTCTGTTTTTGAAATTTAACCTTTTACCAGGGAACTGATGAAGGTCAATTATATAACAGAAACCTCTTTTCATGCAATGGATTTGCTGCTATTCTAAATAAATTACTATTGCACCTCATTGGAGTGCCTAGTTATAACTTTATCAGGACAGCTGGTTCAAACAGGATGGCTAGACCAGACAGGAATGGCTTTTATGGTACAGACCAGACCATGGGTTAAGCTAAATGGAGAGGATTGAGTTACAGGTAAGAACAGGTTCAGGTTCAGACTTGTCAGATTCAGGTTCAGGCAGGACAGAATTGGGTTAAGGCAGGCAAGACATGTTCGGGTTCGGATAGGCAGGAGTGGTTCAGGTTCAGGCAAGATACAAGGTCACAGGGACCTGAAAACAGAATAGCAGATGCAGGACACACTTACAATACTTAAGTTGCTCAGGCACCTCCCTACAAAGGAGGGTGCCTTAAGTACCCTGTGTTATTATGGGTAACTAATTAATTACTGGTGGGAATACACAATTAAGGGTTTATAAGTAGCAGCTGCTTGGGGCTTTACTCCTTTGCAAGCATTGCAGAGCGTTTCAGGTTGTATTGCAGCTAAAGGAAAAGGAAACTATTTAAATCATCTTCCATTGCGAGTGTGAAAGAGTGGGTGAGTGTCATTTGTTTCTAAGTGTGATTTGAATTAAGTGTCTGACCTGTGATTCAGTGAGTTTGGATTCAGAGAGTTTATAAGAGAGTAATTTGTACTGTATAACTGTTTGTATTTATTTGTTTAATTTCTCTGTTTTATATTTCTGTCTTGTGCAATTCCCATTAGGAAAATGTGCTCCATTATAGACAATGCCATATAGTGTACAGCTTGTCCAATGTATGCAATCCTTGAACAGCCGTTTGAGAGTGCATACTGTTGTGCGAGATGTGTGCACATTGTACATTTGCAAGCCCAGATACTGCATCTAACTGAGTAGCTGGCAACACTAAGATCCATTGACAGCACTGCTGCACCAAGACACAACCTCTGAAAGCCAGGGGAATGTTTGCTTCAGTAAGGGGGGTAACAGGAGTGCAAAGCAGGTCAGACAGGTGCTGGTAGTGGGGGACTCCATTATTAGGAGAACATATAGGGCAATCTATTACAAAGACAAGGATTGTCAAACACTGTGTTGTCTTCCTGGTGCTCGAGTTCAGCACATCGCTGATCAGGTTGACAGATTACTGGGAGGGGCTGGTGAGGACCCAGCAATCATGGTGGACACCGACACAAATTACAAACTTAGAGGCAGGTGGAAGGTTCTTAAAGATAATTTTAGGGAATTAGGCTGTAAGCTGAAGGCAAGGACCTTAAAGGTGGTATTTTTTTAAATACTACCTGATCCACGTGCCACACCAGAGAGGCAGCGGGAGATTATGAAGATTATAACTGGCTCAGTATTTGTTGTAGGATGGAGGTTTTTGGGTTGAGAACTGGGGCGACTTCTCTGTTGGCAACAACCTCTATGCTAGGGAAAGGCTGCACCTCAATGGGTATTACAGTCATATGAAAAAGTTTGGGCACCCCTTATAATGTTAACCTTTTTTCTTTCTGGATTGAAATGAGGTTTATTGTACTAACAGAAAATGTGTAATCCACATTTAAACAAAATTTGACAGGTGCAAAAGTATGGGCACCCTTATCAATTTCTTGATTTGAACACTCCTAACTACTTTTTTATGACTTACTAAAGCACTAAATTGGTTTTGTAACCTCATTGAGCTTTGAACTTCATAGGCAGGTGTATCCAATCATGAGAAAAGGTATTTAAGGTGGCCACTTGCAAGTTGTTCTCCTATTTGAATCTCCTATGAAGAGTGGCATCATGGGCTCCTCAAAACAACTCTCAAATTATCTGAAAACAAAGATTATTCAACATAGTTGTTCAGGGGAAGGATACAAAAAGTTGTCTCAGAGATTTAAACTGTCAGTTTCCACTCTAAGGAACATAGTAAGGAAATGGAAGAACACAGGTACAGTTCTTGTTAAGCCCAGAAGTGGCAGGCCAAGAAAAATATCAGAAAGGCAGAGAAGAAGAATGGTGAGAACATTCAAGGACAATCCACAGACCACCTCCAAAGACCTGCAGCAATATCCTGCTGCAGATGGTGTCAATGTGCATCGGTCAACAATACAGCGCACGTTGCACAAGGAGAAGCTGTATGGGAGAGTGATGCAAAAGAAGCCGTTTCTGCAAGCACGCCACAAACAGAGTCGCCTGAAGTATGCAAAAGCACATTTGGACAAGCCAGTTACATTCCTGTGGATTGATGAAACAAAGATTGAGTTGTTTGGTCATACAAAAAGGCATTATGCATGGAGGCAAAAAAACACGACATTCCAAGAAAAGCACTTGCTACCCACAGTAAAATTTGGTGGAGGTTCCATCATGCTTTGGGGCTGTGTGGCCAATGCCGGCACCGGGAATCTTGTTAAAGTTGAGGGTCGCATGGATTCAACTCAGTATCAGCAAATTCTTGACAATAATGTGCAAGAATCAGTGACGAAGTTGAAGTTACGCAGGGGATGGATATTTCAGCAAGACAATGATCCAAAACACCGCTCCAAATCTACTCAGGCATTCATGCAGAGGAACAATTACAATGTTCTGGAATGGCCATCCCATTCCCCAGACCTGAATATCATTGACAATCTGTGGGATGATTTGAAGCATGCTGTCCATGCTCGGCGACCATCAAACTTAACTGAACTGGAATTGTTTTGTATACAGGAATGGTCAAATATACCTTCATCCAGGATCCAGGATCTCATTAAAAGCTACAGGAAGCGACTAGAGGCTGTTATTTTTGCTAAAGGAGGATCTACAAAATATTAATGTCACTTTTATGTTGAGGTGCCCATACTTTTGCACCGGTCAAATTTTGTTTAAATGTGGATTGCACATTTTCTGCTAGTACAATAAACCTCATTTCAATCCAGAAATATTACTCAGCCCATCAGTTATTAGATATATGAAACTGAAATAGCTGTTTCAAAAACCCAAATTGTTATAAAGAAAAAAGGTTAACATTAATAGGGGTGCCCAAACTTTTTCATATGACTGTATGGAGCTGTGCTGGGTGAAAATGGTTAGAAGGGTAGAGGAGTGTTTAAACTAGGGACTGGGGGAGAGCAATTACTATACAGAAGGGGAAGATAGTAACCTGGGCATAAGTAATTAAATTGGGAGTGGCATGGGGGGGAGGACAGCCAATACATTACACAAGAATAGAAGCACAGAGAAAAACATAAAGTGTAAGTACACTAATGCTAAAAGCTTCACCAAAAAGATGGAGGAAATAGAATAAATATTGTTAGAAAAAAATTACAATATGGAGGAAATATTGGATTTATGGCCGGAAAAGAGTTATGACTGGGCTGTTAATTTACAGGGATATGCTCTGTTCAGGAAAGACGCTACAAATAAGTGAGGGAGAGGTGTGTGTTTATATGAAAAATCGTCCCTAAAACCAATCCTAAATGAAAATACTGTATATCTGAGTCTAATAAAAATGTAGAGTCCATATGGGTGGAGATAAGGGGAGGGAGAAAGAATAATAAAATACTGATAGGGGTTTGTTACAAATCTCCAAATATAACGGAAGCAAAAGAAAATATTCTCATAAAGCAAATAGATTAGGCAACAAATCAGGGGGAAGTCATTATCTTGGGGGACTTCAACTATTCTGATATAAATTAAAGAGTAGAAACCTGCAAGTCCAGCAAATGAAATAGGTTTTTGACAAGAATGAAGGACCACTTAGAAGGACCACTTACCTATTACAAATGGTTCAGGACCCAAAAATAAAGGGGACATTGCTAGGCCTAATATTAACCAATATGCCACGGCGCATATCAAATATACAGGTTGGGGGGGGGGTCACTTGAGTAACAGTGATCCCAAAATAATAAGTTTTCATCTATCCTTTAATAAGATACAAGGGCTACAAGGACTTAAAATTTCAGGCGAATTTCTGAAGTATAAGAGATTAACTTATTGCCATAAACTGGAACAATATCCTGAGAAAAAAGGTACACAAAGCAAATGGGACACTTTTATAAGTATCCTGAATAGGACTTGTGCACAATATATACCCTATGGGAATAAACTAATAGGAGGAAATCCCTAAGGCTACATAGAGCTGTAAGGGGTGCAATAACTTACAAAAAGAAACATTTAGCGAATTAAAGCAAGAGGGTAATGAGGATGCATTAAATATTTATAGAAAATTAAATAAATTCCGTTAAAAAAAATCAAGGCAGCAAAGGTAGAACTAGAGAGACTCATTGCCAGAGAAAATAAAAATAATCCAAAATTATTCTTCAACTACATAAACAGTAAGGAATTAAAAAATGATAGTGTTGGCCTCCTCAAAAATACTCTGTGTGAAATGGCGGAAGAGGATGAAGGAAAGTAATGCGCCGCCTCAAAAGCACTAAAGTAGATAAATCCCCAAGCCCGGATGGCAAACACCCCTAAGTACTGCAGGAATTACGTACGGTGATAGACAGACCATTATTTTTAATCTTCACAGATTCCATTATAACAGCAACTGTATTACAGGACTGGTGTATAGCAAATATATTGCCAATATTCAAAAAGCAACAATTCAAAAATGAAAACGCTCACCACTTTGTAGGTATGCCTGTGTAAACCCTAAGTCAGCCTCCTTAGTGATCCAAGCAGGATAGTGGTAGCCAGCCACTTAGTGAAACAACAGCATAGAGTAGAAGAAATCCGCTAGGAATCCGTCAGGTAGAGTAAAAATTAACTTTTAATTCTTCCAAAATAAAAATTCATAACACTGGCATTTTACATACTGGATATTTAGATGTTTGGACGTGGAAAAAACAACGCGTTTCGGCGGCGATGCCTTCCTCCGCTTCTAGTAGCCATTGTTACAAGTGAGTTTTTAAAAGCAACTAAGCTCTGTCTTGGTGACTCCCACAATCAGTGCACTAATTCGTATCACCATAGGAGGTTGGAGAAACCAAAGACAATCACAGACTAAAACATTGTAACGTAAACACATCTGAACAATAGTTTTCATGTTATATGTACAAACTGTAATATAATATATTTTCATTTGAATTCATTTATAGCATTGTACATATTATCAATCCAATAAGGACTTCAGAGAATAACACAAATAGAAACATAAGAGAAATAACACAGAAAAAAACACCCAGAAAGTCCATCATATAATTATATATATCGTCCTTGCTCGATATATATAGGCACCTACCCTACAAAGCATTTTGTCGCCCAGCTTATTTAAAACTCATCATCAAATGGTTAAATCTACGACGTGGTTGGAAATGACAGGTTTTTTAGATGTGGAGCCAACCTCTGCAAATGCTGTAGCTTCGGATCTAAAACCAAAGTTTTTTCCTCAGCGGTTACAGGTGATACTTATAATATTACATCATTTAGTAATTGCAATACGGAATATGTAGTATACATGATAGAATGCATAGATTGCCATATACAGTATATTGGCTGCACAACCAGTCCCTTAAAAAAGAGAATTAGAAAACACCTGTCTGATGTGCCCAATATTCAAAGCAAGAAGGCCTGCGGAGACACCATCACATGTTTCTCAACGCTGGCAGGAAACTAGCCAGGTCTTTCACCGGGAAAAAACAACCACGGGAAGGGCAGTCTCCAGTCAAGGAAACCACTGATGCCAAACATGGTATCCATCCACAGACAGCCGTTTCGGGGTATTTGCCCCTCATCAGTGTGAAGTAGGAATCTGGCTAGTGGGAGCATTGCCTAGTAAAAGACTATGTAATCAAGGATGGTTGACCTTAGGGAGATCAACATCCACCACTACGGAGACACCAGCACGTGTTTCTCAATGCAGTGATTCTAGAGCAATGCACCCTGGGAAATGTTAAAAGCAAGAAGGCCTGCGGAGACACCATCAAATGTTTCTCAACGCTGGCAGGAAACTAGCCAGGTCTTTCACCGGGAAGGAACAACCACGGGAAGGGCAGTCTCCAGTCAAGGAGACCACCTATGCCAAACATGGTATCCATCCACAGACAGCCGTTTCGGGGTATTTGCCCCTCATCAGTGTGGAGTAGGAATCTGGCTAGTGGGAGCATTGCCTAGTCAAAGACTATGTAATCAAGAATGGTTGACCTTAGGGAGATCAACATCCACCACTACGGAGACACCAGCACGTGTTTCTCAATGCAGAGATTTTAGAGCAATGCCCCCTGGGAAATATTCAAAGCAAGAAGGCCTGCGGAGACACCATCACATGTTTCTCAACGCTGGCAGGAAACTAGCCAGGTCTTTCACCGGGAAGGCACAACCATGGGAAGGGCAGTCTCCAGTCAAGGAGAACACCTATGCCAAACATGGTATCCATCCACAGACAGCCGTTTCGGGGTATTTGCCCCTCATCAGTGTGGAGTAGGAATCTGGCTAGTGGGAGCATTGCCTAGTAAAAGACTATGTGAGCAAGGATGGTTGACCTTAGGGAGATCAACATCCACCACTGCAGAGACACCATCACGTGTTTCTCAACGCAGTGATTCTAGAGCAATGCCCCCTGGGAAATATTCAAAGCAAGAACATGTGCCCAATACACATTTGATAGGGATTAGAGTTGAGCGCGGTTCGTGGTTCTCCAGTTCGCAGTTCAAGTAATTTTAGGGGCTGTTCTAGATCGAACTAGAACTCGAGCTTTTTGCTAAAGCTCGATAGTTGTAGTTACGTTCGAGAACGGTTCTAGCAGCAAAAGGCCAAGCTAATTACTAGCTGGCTTTCCGCTGTAATAGTGTAAATCACTCTGTGACTCACACTATTATGAAATTTCAGCGTATAGTGTGCGGGAACAGCGCATTCAGATCACTGCTGCTGGGATAATGGCGATCGCCATTTTTGTTTTTCCTTGTCTTCCTTCCCTAAGCGCACGCGTGTAGTGGGGCAGGCCAGCATGTCAGCCAATCCCAGACACACACACAGCTAAGTGGACTTTTAGCCAGAGAAGCAACGGCATGTGTGATAGGATGTCCATGTCACATGTCCCTGCATTATAAAAACGGGTATCTGCCCGTCAGAACGCCATTATCTGCCTTCTGCGTCTTGGTGTCAGTCACCGCTGGCGTAGCTCCTGTCTCCGATACTGCTGTGTACGCTCTACACACAGCGCTATACAGAATAGGGATAGAAGTTTCTTTTAGCCCTTGTAAGGGCTAATAACAGCAGGCTGGGAGCCATAGGTGACAGTCAGGTCCGTGGAAAGAGATTTTAACAGCTACAGATAAAAGCGTCTGTGTAGCTAAGCTCAGGGACTTCCTCACTGAATTTCACCATTAGGAGGGATATAAAGTGAGGCTTCCTTTCCTCTACACAGACCCACAACCCTGCCACTGTACCCTCCAGCCCTTTGCACACTCAAGCTCAATGTTACTAAGCCATTATACTAGCAAACACTGAGGAAACTTAGTGGCATCCTAAAAGTGGCTGTTGTACTCCATTTGTGCCCCACTGGTGCCAAGCTATTTGCAGCACCACTGCATTGCATACTCAAACTCATTTTTACTAAGCTATTATACTAGAAAACACTGGGGAAACTTAGTGGCATCCTAAAAGTGGCTGTTGGACTTCCATTAGTGTCCCACTAGTGCAAATCTATATGCAGCACCTCACCTCTGCATTGCACACTCAAACTCATTGTTACTAAGCCATTATACTAGCAAACACTGAGGAAACTTAGTGGCATCCTAAAAGTGGCTGTTGGACTTCCATTAGTGTCCCACTAGTGCCAAGCTATTTGCAGCACCACTGCATTGCATACTGAAACTCATTGTTACTAAACCATTCTAATAGCAAACTATGCTGCCAGTTTAAGGGCCGTAGTTGCATTGTCAGGGAGAGTTATTGTTGTTTATTCTGCTGTTAATAAAGATAGACCACCGCTGAAATCTACACCACCTCTCAATTTTTACTACCCCATTTTAAGTGCACAATCTTGTCGCAATCAAAATGAGTGGCAAAATGACAGATGCTGGTGGAAAGGGGAAGAGGCGTGTTGGAAAAGGAAAAAAAGGGTTTGTCCATGGGGAAGGTGGCAAAGCTCCATTAACATCTGCTGAAGATAGACCATCTTCCAGCAAAAGTAAGATGTCTACTACTTACCGTGGACAATCCGATGTGCTCCCTTTTTTACGGACGCGAACAACTGGAATAAAAGGCAGATGATGGCCAAAAAAGAAAATGCTTGAATGGATCTCAAGTGGTCCAACAAGTGCCCTCTCCGCCACCTCAACTACCGCATCCAAAAAACACCAGTCCTCTGAGTTGTCATCCTAATCACACTTGCTTTCTCCCAGCTCTGAAGTTCCCATCCGCCCTGCACAGTATGGTGGAATTGAGAAGGCCGAGTCTGCAGAGCTGTTCAGTCACACTATAGCCTGGGAATCAGAGGTCTGCTCCCAAGCTACAGTGAGTACAGACCAGGAAATGGTCTGCAGTGATGCCCAGAACCTTTGTGACTCTGATTCAGGCTGTGAGGACCAAGTTTCTGAGCATAATGTTGACCCTTATTCACAAACTGTAACACCTGTTGTTATAGACAATGAGGAACATACTGATGACGATGAGACGCAGATACCAGATTGGGATGACAACTTAAATATTGGTTCACGTCAGGAAGAGGCTCGGTCTGAGGGTGAGGGGAGTGCAAACACAACGCTTGATGAGGAAGTTCTAGATCCCACCTACTGTCAACCCACAGTCAGGCACTCGAGGAGGTCAACAGAGGCGGTGGAGGAGGATGCTACTGACGACGAAGTTACCTTGCGCCTTCCTGGACAAAGGAGTAGTACTGGTAGCACGTCTACAACTGTATACTCAGCCACCACTCTGCCTCTGAGCACTAGTAGGGGGGGCTCAGCAGTTCGCATGCCCTCTAAGCCTTGCCTAGCCTGGACCTTTTTTGACATAGAAAAAGATCGCCCAAATCATGTGATATGTAAAATTTGTCGTGATTCTGTTAGTAGAGGGCAAAACCTAAGGAGTTTGACAACTTCTTGCATGAATCATCACATGAATAAATATCATATGTCCCAGTGGGAAGCTCACCGTGCTGCAATGCGATCTAGCGGAGCGAACCATCCACCGCCTGCCCCTTCAAGTGCATCTGTGCGCTCTTCATCTTCTAGGACTGTGGGGATAGCTGTCACACCTGGTTTTCCATGCACAACGTCCACCACTGTAACCGCAACAGGCAGTTTGCTTGGTAGGTCGTCATTTGGTTTGGAAGGGGAAACAAGTGCGTGTGTACAGCTCTCTCACACATCGATAGCATCAACGTTGGATGAAGGCAACATCATGTCTACGCCAGCACTTTCTTCACAAACCTGCATTTTTTCAGGGACACCCTACTCACCACAGTCTACACACAGCAGCCAGATCTCTGTCCCTCAGATGTGGACAAATAAAAGGCCATTTCCTGCGACCCATGACAAAGCTAAGAGGTTGACTTTATCCCTCTGTAAGCTCTTGGCTACCAAAATGCTGTCTTTCCGCCTGGTGGACACACAGGATTTTAGAGACCTTATGTCTGTCGCTGTGCACCAGTACAAGATGCCCAGTCGCCACTACTTCTCTAAGAAAGGTGTGCCTGCGCTACACCAGCATGTCGCACACAACATCACGAAACTCTGTGTGTGAACGGGTGCATTTCATCAGCGATATTTGGACCAGTAAGCATGGACAGGGACGTTACATGTTGCTGATTGGGCACTGGGTAACTATGGTGATAGATGGTGAAGGGTCTGCTGCACAAATCTTGCCGTCCCCACGACTTGTGTGTCAATCGTCTGTCTGTCCAAGTTCCGCCACTGCTTCTGCCTCCTCCATCTCGTCTGGGTCCTCCACCTCCGCCCCAAGCCTGCCTGGTCAGGCCACCAGCGTTGTAACTGCGCAGAAGGAATCGTGCACCCCTCATTACTATGCTGGCAGCAGAGCGCAACGGCATCAGGCGGTCTTTAGCTTGAAATGTCTTGGAAATAAGAGTCACACAGCGGCTGAGTTGTGGGTAGCTCTGGAGACTGAGTTTAATAAATGGTTGTCTCCACTCAACCTGCAGCCGGGTAAGGCCGTGTGCGACAATGCTGCAAACCTGGGTGCGGCCCTTCGCCTGGGCAAGGTGACACACGTGCCTTGTATGGCTCACGTGTTGAACCTTGTTGTCCAGCAATTTTTAACACACTATCCCGGCCTAGATGACCTTCTGAACAGGGCACGAAAACTGTCTGCTCATTTCTGCCATTCAACCGCCGCTGCTGAGCGACTTGCATCGCTCCAGAAGTCTTTTGGCCTGCCGGTTCATCGCCTGAAATGCGATGTGCTGACACGCTGGAATTCGACTCTCCACATGTTACGGCGACTGTGGCAGCAACGTAAGCATGGACAGGGGCATTACATGTCACTGACTAGGCACTGGGTAACTATGGTGAGAGATGGAGAAGGGTCTGCTGTACAAGTCTTGCCGTCCCCAAGAGTTGTGCATCAATCCTCTGTATGTAGAAGTTCCTCAACTGCTTCTGCCTCTTACACCTCATCTGGGTCCTCCACCTCTGCCAAAAGCCTGTCTGGTCTGGCCACCCGCATTGTAACTGCGCACTAGGAATCCTGCACACCTCCTTACTATGCCGGCAGCAGAGCTCAACGGCATCAGGCGCTCTTTACGTTGAAATGTCTGGGAAATGTGAGTCACACAGCTGAGGAGTTGTGGTCAGTTATGGAGACCATTTCATCAATGGTTGTCTCCACTCAACCTGCAGCCAGGGAAGGTCGTGTGCAACAATGCTGAAAACTTGTGTGTGGCCCTTTGACAGTGCAATGTGACACACGTGCCTTGTATGGCTCACATGTTGAACCTTGTTGTTTAGCAATTTTTAACTCACTATCCCGGCCTAGATCGGCTTCTGCAGAGGGGACGGTCACTATGTGTTCACTTCCGCCGTTCACACCCCGTAGCTGAACGACTTTCATCACTTCAGAAGTCTTTCGGCCTGTCGGTTCACCGGCTGAATTGCGATGTGCCGACACGCTGGAATTCGACTCTCCACATGTTACAGCAACTGTGGCAGCACCGCCGAGCCCTGGTGCAATACGTCATGACGTATATCCTGGGCCAACGAGATGCAGAGGTGGGGCAGATCACCCTGATGGAGTGGTCTCAGATCAAGGACCAATGCACCCTTCTGCACAGTTTCGACATGGCGACGAATATGTTTAGCGCTGACAATGCCATTATCAGCATGACAATTCCAGTCATTTACATGCTGGAGCACACGCTAAATACTATTCGGAGTCAGGGGGTGGAACAACAGGAAGGGGAGGAACTACAGGAGGATTCATATGCGCAAGAGACAACAACATCACCAAGGTCCAGACGTTTATCATCACCAATGCGGCAGGCATGGGACCATGGGGGACAGGGATCAACAAGGGCGCATGGTAGCAGGCGAAATGTTGAGGAAGGTGCAGGAGAACATGAAGAAATGGAGGACGAACTGTCCATGGACATGGAAGACTCAGCGGATGAGGGAGACCTTGGTCAAATTTCAGTTGAAAGAGGTTGGGGGGAGATGTTAGAGGAAGAAAGAACGGTTAGCACCTCTATGCCACAAACACAGCGTGGACTTGGTCCGCATGGGTGCGCCAGACACATGAGCGCCTTCTTGCTGCACTACCTCCAACATGACCCTCGTATTGTCAAAATTAGAAGTGATGATGACTACTGGCTTGCCACACTATTAGATCCCCGGTACAAGTCCAAATTTTGTGACATTATTCCAGGCATAGAAAGGGACGCAGGTATGCAGGAGTATCAGCAAAAGCTTTTACTCGATCTTAGCTCGGCTTTTCCACCAAACAACCGTGGTGCAGGGAGTGAATCTCCCAGTTGTAACTTGACAAACATGGGACGGTCTCGTCATCTTCAACAGTCTACCCGTACCAGCAGCACCGTATCTGGTGCTGGTAAAAGCAATTTTATTGAATCTTTTCATAATTTTTTTAGACCATCCTTTGCAAGGCCACCAGAGACAACAAGTCTGACACATAGTCAATGGCTGGAGAGGATGATACAGGAGTATCTCCAAATGAACATCGATGCCATGACTTTGCAAATAGAGCCTTGCTCATTTTGGGCTTCAAATCTTGAAAAATGGCCAGAGCTCTCCACTTGCGCCTTGGAGATTTTGTCATGTCCAGCTGCCAGCGTTGTCTCTGAACGTGTCTTCAGTGCTGCTGAGTGTGTGCTGACAGATAAGCGCACGTGTCTGTCCAGTGACAATGTGGACAGACTATCGTTCATCAAAATGAACAAGTCATGGATCCACAAGGAATTTACTACCCCTGTGTCATCCTGCGGAGAGTAAATGCTTGTGGATTCGGAATGTTCTTGATGCAAATCTACCTGTGATTAGTACAACTGGGGCACAAGTGCTGCCACTGAAGGGGTGGGTGTGTGTGGCCCAATTTTTGGAAAAAAGGGAGACTCCGCTTGGATTAACCCTTGCTTGCTGTGTTTTTTAAAAGGAGCCAAGATGAACAAGTCATGATTCAGCAAATACTTTGCTACCTACCCCGGGGTCATCCTGGGGACGGTTAAGTATGGCGTATTTTTGAATGTGCTTGATGCAAATCTACCTGTGAAGTGTACAACTGGGGCACAAGTGCTGCCACTGAAGGGGTGGGTGTGTGTGTGGCCCAATTTTTGGAAAAAAGGGAGACTCCGCTTGTAGTAACCTTGCGGTGTTTTGCATGATTTTAGAAGGGCATACCATGCCTATATCTGTGTCTCATCCTCTTTTCCTTGTAACGCTGTTTTGTTTTCGCATGAGAATTTGTTCTTGTCACTTTCCCATGTGTTTGTCTTGTGTTGTGAGTTGTTTGTCACCTTTTGGACACCTTTGAGGGTGTTTTCTAGGTGTTTTTATGTGTTTGTGATTGCCTCCCATTGTTTCCTATGCGGTTCGAGCGGTTCGCCGAACCAAACTCGAACGAGACCTCCGTTCGGCGAACCGAACTCGAGCCGAACCACGGCCTGTTCGCTCATATCTTATAGGGATATCTGCGGTATCCAGGCATTTTACTACGGTACATAGAGGTGATGTTAGAGCATTCAAATTTATGGGGATAGAGAATATCTACAAACCAGTGAGAGGTGGAAACCATAGAAAAAAATTGCTTAATCATGAAAGTAAATGGATTTTTTTATTGGAAACACGAGCACCTACAAGTCTGAATAACAGACAAGAGCTAATCAGAGGCTATTAGACTACTAAAGGTTGTCTATGTTCATTTTAGATTTTCTAGCAAACAATACAACATCCAGTTAAATAAATGCTTAGTTCACAAAATAGTTCCTGATATCAATTTAATTTATCACAATGGCTAGAAATAATATTTAAATGATTAATTAAAATGTATATCAAAGAAAAATAACTTGGCACCACAAATATAACCCATATTTCATTTGGGTCTTGTTTTTTTTGCATATCTTACTTATTATTTCTTATCTTTTAGAAGTTTTTTTTTTTCAGAATGCAAGTAATCACGGTCTCAAACAAAATAATCTACAGCACAATTTCAAATATTAAAAAAAAAATCTTTTATCCTGAAGTACAAATATGATACTCCAGGGACACCTGCCTACTGTATTGTTACATCTAGTCTATACATTTCAGTTGCCTGGATACTTTGTATGAACTGCTGTATTATCCTATTCTCTTCAAGTAATATATTCCAGTGCCGTGCTACACACACAGTCAACTTCATGAAAAAAGATATTCTTTATACAATGTCTTATCAAAAGACTTTTATTTGAGAAATACAATAAAAGATATTCAAGAGAATAGTGTTGTGTATCCTCTATAAGAAGTTATTTGAGGTCACTACAGCATTTCATAGCACATACTGAAATCTAGAACTTCTGGTACATATTTAGACATGCCTTTAGAACACAGTATTATTTATGGCATGGGTTACAGAAGGAGCTGTAAACATTCCTTAGAGACTCTGGTAGTTATTGACATACAGTAAGTGAATCGAACATACAGTTAGGTCCAGAAATATTTGGACAGAGACACAAATTTTGGCATTTTACCTGTTTACTAAATCATATTCAATATACTGTACATCTAAGTAATCAATATGTGTTTTTAAGTGCATATTCTTAGCTTTAATGTAAAGGTATTCACATCCTAATTGGAGTAAGGGTTTAGGAATTGCAGCTCTTTAACATGTAGCTGCCTCTTTTTCAAGAGACCAAAAGTAATTGGACAATTATCTCAAAAGCTTATTAATGGACTGCATAGACTATTCCCTGATTACTTCATCATCAATTAAGCAGTTAAAAGGTCTGGAGCTGATTCCAGGTGTGACATTTTTTCATTTTGAAGCTGTTGTGAACCCACAACATGTGGTCGAAGGAGGTCTCAATGGAGGAAAAACAGACCATCATTGGACTGCAAAAAAAAGAATAAAAATAGCAGTAATGTTAGGGGTGGCCAAATCAAGAGTTTGGTATATTGTGGAAAAAAATGAGTACACTGGAGGTCTTGGGAACTCAAAGTGGCCTGGATGTCCAAGGAAGATAATAGTGGTGGATAATCACAGAATCCTTTCGTTAGTGAAGGAAAAGCCCTGCACAACATCCACCCAAGTGAAGAACATTCTCAAGGAAGTGAGTGTTTCAGAATCTAAGTGTACCATAAAGAGAAGACTTCTTGAGAGCAAATACAAAAGGTTCACCACAATTTGCAAACCGTTAATGAGCCTGAAAGATAGAAAGGCCAGATTAGACTGTCAAAAAGCATCTAAAGAAAACAGCCCAGCTCTAGAAAAGCATTCAAGGGGAGAAGAAATGAAGATTAAGGCCCTGTGCGCACTGGGAAGTGGAATTTTCTTGAGAAAATTCCGCATGCCCTCAAAGATTACCGCACCCGCGGTAAAAAAAACGCGGGAAACCGCACCCGAAAACCGCATGCGGTTTGCCGCGGTTTTACCGCGGTATTATTCGCGGTATTGCCGCGGTTTTGCCGCGTGCGGGTTGGGATGTGCTTTATTGCATTCAATGCAATAAAGCACATTGAAAAAAAAAAAAAAGTCATTTAATTCTGAGAGTAGATAGACAGAAGAATAGATAGAGGGATAGATAGACAGATAGATAGAGGGATAGATAGAGGGATAGACGGACAGATCGCTGCATTTCCCACGGTCGGCAGTGAGTTCACATTACCGGCCGTGGGAAATGACCGGTAATTACCTCTGCTGTCTGCTGCTTTCATTCAGCCTGTGTCTCAGTCGCGGCTGGATGGAAGCAGTGCAGGACGTCGGACCTGGATTACGCCGGAGCTTTGGTGCGGGAGGGGTTAATAAAATGGTGAACGAGGCTTGTTTGTTTTATTTAAAATAAAGGATTTTTCTGTGTGTGTGTTTTATTCACTTTACTTACGGGTTGATCATGTCAGCTGTCACATAGACGCTGCCATGATCAAGCCTGGGGTTAATGGCGGTGGTCCCCCACAACCATTAACCCCTTGTATTACCTTGCCACCACTGCTACACGGTGGCAAGAAGAGCCGAGGACACGCCGGCATTGCCGCATAATGCATGCGACAGTGCCGGGGCAGCTGCGGCTGATATTCTCGGCTGCCGGAGGGGGAGTGAGGCGGGGGACATTATCCCTGCCCCTCTCCCTCCCCAGCCTGAGAATAACGGGCCGCCGCTGTGTGCTTACCTCGGCTGGAAGATAAATATGCAGCGGAGCCCACGTTCTTTTTTTCCTATATTTCCGTTTTCTTTCTATGTGTGTTCTATGTGTCTGTGTCTATGTGATCTATGTCTGTGATGTCTGTGTGTGTGTGTGATGTGTGTGTGTTTACTCTCTGCACGGCTTCCTCTTCCTGTAATGACATCACTTCCCTGCAAAACCGCAAGCAAGTGATGCACATTACCGGAGGTAAACCGCGAAATACCGCAGGGAATAACGCAGTAAAACGCAGTGAACCGCACAGAATTTGCTGCCTGCATTATTCCCTGCGGGATTTCATGATTACAATGGAGTCAAAGGAGTGAAATCCCGCAGCGATGTGCGGAAAAGAAGTGACATGCACTTGTTTTTGCTGCGGGATTCCCGCAGCAAAACATGCAGCTGTCAAATTCCGCCCAGTGCGCACAGGATTTTTTTTCTCCATAGGATTTGCTGGTGATTCACTGCAGAGATGTTATGAACATTTTCTGCAGCGAAACATGCAGCAAATCCGCGGAAAATCCGCGGCAAAATCCGGTAAGTGCGCACATAGCCTTACCTGTACCAAGATGATGGGAAGAAGAAAGTATGCAGAAGGCTTGGAGCAACTCATGATCTAAAGCCCGCCCATCCACTGTAAAACATGGTGGAGACAGTTTGATGCCATGGGCATGCATGGCTTTCAATGATACTGGGTCACTAATGGTTATTGATAATGTGACTGAACACAAAAGCAGGTGGATGACTTCTTAAGTGTACAGGGCGATAACTTTCTGCTCAGATTCAACCAAATGCAAAGTTGATTGGCCAGCGCTTCAGAGTATAGATGGACTCTGACTCAAAACATACTGTGAAAGCAACCCAGGAGTTTTTAAGGCAAAGAAGTGGAATATTCTGCAATGGCTGCGTCAATCACCAGCTCTGAACCCCATCAAGCATGCATTTCACATGCTTAAGGCAAAAATTAAGGCAGAAAGACCCAAAAACAAGCAACAACTGAAGTCAGATGCAGTAAAGGCCTAGCACAGCATTGCAAAGGAGTAAACCAAATGTTTAGTGACATCCATGGCTTCCAAACTTCAGGCAGTCATTGCCTGCAAAGGATTCTCTAAGAGGAATTAAAAATGAACATTTTATTTATGGTGAAGTAAATTTGTCCAATTACTTTTGAGCCTCTGAAATGAGGAGGCTTTGTAGAAAAATGTTTGCAATTCCTAAACGTTTCATAGGATATTTTTGTTTAACCCCTTAATTAAAACTGAAAATCTACACTTCAATTGCATCTCACTTGTTTCATTTTAAATAAAAAAAAATAACGGCATGCAGAGCTGAGATCACAAAGATTCAGTCACTGTCCAAATATTTCTGGATCTAACTGTATTTGTTTGTTGCACACTCATGCTATGAATCTCTCATTTTACACATTGCTATTCTATTTTATGTATGTACATACACTCCTTAACATTGACATTGCAACACCAAAAAGGAAAACGTAATGGAATTATGGAAATCACAGGATTGATAGGCGTTAATTATATGCAAAAAAAAAATGGAAAGAAAACTTTCAAAATATCTCAATCACTATGTCCCCCCAAGTAAAATAATAACACTTATACTCACCTCCAGTGCCAGCGCTGTTCTAGCATTATCAGCACTGCAGCTACTAGGGATCACATGACATTGTTATGTCACACGATCCCAGTGGACAATCAGCGCTGGCTTGATTCTTCTCTCCAACGGATGTTATTGACATCCAGAGGAAGAGAGAGCTCTCACTTCCTCGGAATGTCTAGATTTGTTTGAGGGAGAGGACAGTGAAGCCAGCTCTGAGTAGCCACCAGGATTGAGTGACATAAGAACACATGATCCCCGAGATAGACAGTGCTGATATCACTGGAACAGCGAGACAACGAAGGTCAGTATGTGTTATTATTTTACTTTGAGCCAATATAGGGATAGAGAAGTGATTGTCTAACCAGCTTTTGGCTCAATTTTGAGCCATGGCTACTTGATGGTTGAACAACCTGTAGGAATATTGATCTTGTGCAAGTCTAGATAGGTCAACCACGGTGTTCTCTGATGTTATTTTGATTGTGTCAAGTCATCAAGTTGCTAATCTTCCTCTTTGCCTTGTTTTTTTCTGTTATTCTGACCATGATGTTCATCTACAGGGATTAGTGTTTTTGTATGATGTGTTCAAAGTAAGCGAATCATAGTTTGGTGTGCCTTGCGTCGAGTGACATGTCTGACTTGATTTGTTCAAAAATTGATTTGTTTGTTCTTCCTACCATCCCTGGTATTGATAGCAACCTTCTCCAGCACCAAATTTCAAAGGTGACGAGTCTTTTTAGTCTTGTTTCTTTATCGCCCAGGTTTCGCATTTATATGTTATTATCTTAATACAATATAATTTATACTAAAAATAAAGACAAAAGCTGCTATGACATAATCACAATGGAGACTACAATAGAAAACACACTACAATGATAATATCATCAAAAGAGAGTTCTGCCTTAGGGTGCACTTAGACTGCTCAATTATTGATAACAAGTGTAGCTAGGACCGCTCATTTTCCATTCATAGCACAGTTTAAACAGGCTGCCAATCACCCAATGAACAAGCAAAACACTTGTTTGTTGGGTGAAATGATCTTTTAATCTTGCTTAAAAGAAATCATCATTCTTGGCAGCAACGTCATCTCATGTTTACCTTAAAGTGGTTTTCCAACAAACAAAGTTAATTTTAAAGTTAATTTTAATGAATAGATCTTGGAACAATAATAAGTTTCAGAGCACGTCCCTGTACGGTCAGACACGGCCATTACACAGTACATAGCAGGGACACATATATACGATTATCTCAGTACAAGAACATTTTTTAAAACACATTCAATTGTGGAAATTATTATTATTCTAAGATCTATTCATTAAAATAAACTAAAATTATCTTTGTTCGTCGGAAAACCCCTTTAAATGTGTTGCCAAAAACAAAGATAGGCTATGCGTAAAAAAGGATCTCTTATTGATTGCTCTGTCCACACCAGAAGTGTGATTGTCTGGTCTAAAAAGACTATTAAATAATAAATGACTGGCAAGTTGCACAATCGATCAGCAGACCAATGACAGAATGGGTTCAGTGGTCAGTGCTGCTTCTGTTGCTCTGGCTCCGGCTTGTTAACTACTACTCTGTTGACTTCCTGGGAATTTCACTTGGACCTGACTTAAGAGTAACTAACCTTTCTTCTGCCTACTGATTTTGTCTGTGATTATGTCCTCTAAGTTTTGACCCTGGCTGTCCTACTAACTTCATCTCTGCTATCTGAATTTACCTTGATCCTTTCTCTCTAGCTTTAATTCGACTTCACAAAAATTAAAATCAATATTCTCCATAGATTAAAAAGCAGTAACACTCATGAGACTAAATCTATAACTGTGCAGGGGTAACGCTAAGGTGACAGCCATTTTGCACACTTTACTGATCTGTAATAGTAATATATTATGATGATGTAGCCAATACTGGAGCTGTGCACATACCATCACCACTAAGTGCCCCCTGTAACTAACAGCTGACATCCCATTGTAACATCCAAGAGCAGTGATCACTTTGATCCTGGCCATTTAACCATTTGAAATTCATGCCTAATAGCGACCACGAAATCTATCAGATCTTCTGCCACCTTATCAGCACACCAGTAATTAAAGGGAACCTGTCTGCAGGTTTTTAGAAACCAAATTAATGACATTATGTAATGTCCCTGTAATGTTGATTACCACCATACATTTGCTTTATAAATCTGTGACAGTGTTTTATAGAAACTAGAAATGGGCAAATCCGCATATGTTCGGGTTTGGCGGGTTGGTCCAGACTTTAAAAAAATGAAAAACAAATAATCAGGTTCGGGATCAGACTTGAATCCAAACATCTTCCCGGACCTCAAACCCCAAATAAGTCTTTGGGAACCGAACGTTGTGCTGTAAAATGGTTGCAGAAAGGGCTAGGGGGACCGTTATACTTTCCAAGTCTCTCACATTGCTGTAACACTGCTTCTGGGTCCACTTATTAATCCTCATACATATTCACTACTTCCCCGCCCACCATCAGTTCCAATGTCTGTGATTGGTTGCAGTCAAACCGCACCCCCACCCTGTGTGATAAGTCTGCGATTGGTTGGAATCACACTGTCTGTGTCCTTATAGTGGTGAAAATATAAATTGTCATTGGGTCCCCCCATATTGCAATACACAGTGCAGATAAAGCACACTACTACAGGTTGCAGCCCCCAGCAGTGTGCTGATCTAGACTGTGATTCAAAATAATAGGGACCCTATGCGTTTTGTTTATATTATTATTATTATTTTAATATTTAAATAAATAATTTTTAGAAATGGCATGCGGTCCTCCCAATTTTGATACCCAGCCATGATAAAGCCGACAGCTGGGGGCTGATATTCTCAGGCTGGGGAGGTTATTGGTGCCCCCAGCCTAAAAATAGCAGCCTACAGCCAATTAAAATTGCCACATGCATTATATGGGACAATTCCAGCACTTTACCGGGCTCATCCCAATTGCCCTGGTGCAGTTGCAATCGGGGTAATAAAAGGAGTTAATGACAACTCACAGCTGCCACTAAGTCCTAGATTAGTAATAGGAGGTGTCTATGAGACCCCCCCATTACTAATCCTGTAAAGGCCGCTTTACACGCAGCAATATCGCTATCGCTAGTGTGCGTACCTGCCCGCGTCGGTTGTGCGTCACAGGCAAATCGCTGCCTGTGGTGAACAACATCGCTAACACCCGTCACACTACTTTCCTGCCCAACGACGCCGCTATTGCCGGCGAACCGCCTCCTTTTTAAGGGGGCGGTTTGTTCGGCGTCACAGCGACGTCACTAAGCGGCCACCCAATAGAAGCGGAGGAGCAGAGATGAGTGAGAAAAACATTCCTTCCACCTCCTTCATTCCTCATTGCGGCCGTCCGCAGGTACGAGGATGTTCCTCGTTCCTGCGGTGTCACACATAGCGATGTGTGCTGTCGCAGGAACGACGAACAACCTGTGTCCTGCTACAGCAACAATATTTGGGAAATGGACAGCATGTCAATGATCAACGATAAGGTAAGTAAAATTGCTCGGTAACGGTCGTTCGTGCGTTTCACACGCAACAACATCGCTAACGAGGCCGGATGTGGGTCACAAATTCCGTGACCCCAATGACATCGCGTTAGCAATGTCGTTGCTGTAAAGCGGCCTTAAGTGAAAAGAAATAAACACAAACAATGAAAAAATCCTTTATTTGAAATAAAATACAAAAAAACACCCTCTTTTGAAAATTTATTAACCTCAAACACCCAGGTCTGACGTAATTTACGAGGTTCCATGACGATCTGCTACATAATGAAGTCGCAGCAAGCGGGCACATTACAGAAAATAACCACACGCTGCAGCTCCAGGCATAGACTGACTAAGACACAGCTGTTAGTGCTGACGTCACTGAGATTATGTGCAATCACAGCTGGAGGTTCACACTTGTGACCACAGGTAAACTCACCTCAGGTGAACTAATTGAACTTCGTGACCTCACCTCATGTGAACTGACTTCAATCAGACCTGCATCGCATGGCAGAAAAACACTTTTATTTTGCCAAAAATGCAGATTTATATATCAATTACCTGCACCAAATCTGCATCTTCTGGCAAAAAAACCCCCACATCAAAACGTATTACATTTTGATGCAGTATTCATGCAATTTTCAGATTCTGCCTGAAGCCGCAGTGTGGGGTAATATTCTGTAATGTGTCCGTGCACTTCATTATGCAGCAAAGACGGGATCGTTGTGGGACCTCGTGTTGATTACGTCAGGACTGGGTGTTTGGGGTTAATAAATTGGAGAAAGAAGGTATTTTTTTTTGTATTTTATGTCAAGTACAGGATTTTTGCCGTGATGGTGTTTATTTCTTTTCACTTATAGAATTAAATATTGAGGGGGTCTCTGACACCTTCGATTACGAATCTATGGCTTAGTGGCAGATGTGGGCTGTTATTAACCTTTTATATTACCCTGATTGCTACCGGACCAGGGCAATCAGGATGTGCCAGGTAAAGTGCCAGGATTGTCGCAGCCAATGGATGCAACAATTCTGGAAGGCTGCTATTTTTTAGGCTGGTGTGGCCCAATACTCATTGTAGGCTTTATCATGGCTAGGTATCAAAATTAAATATATTTAAATAATTAAGCTTGAATATGTATGTGGATTAATGAATAGACTCGGAACTAGTGTTACAGTTGTGTGAGAGACTCGGTAACTATAACTGTTCTGCTTTATTCCTTATTTTATTTCTTTCTTTTTTTTATTATTTGGGTGGTCAAACCCAAACAGTATCATGGACTTCCCTGAGAAGTATGTGCTCAAGATCCATGCACGAATACTAGTTATCCGGTACGGATCTCAAAGTTTACAGTTCGGATTCACCCATCACTAATAGAAACCCTTTAGCAAATTTTTATTATCAGTAAAAGCAGGGGGCTTGACTTTGCACTCACAGTTCTACGCTTTTCTCCCTTTTTCCCTGCCCATTGACGACCTCCTGATTGATGGAGGAAGGAGAGTGGACAGACACCTGTATGTACAGGCTAAGCCCCCTGCATTAACATAAAAATTTGCTAAATTTGGAACTTTACACAGATGATGTTAGTTTGGGGTTTAAGAACCTGCTGACAGGTGTCAGGTCTTCCATGTGTATTTCCTAAATAATTCTTTTGCAGGGCCTCTTAAGTTAATCATGAAATGTGATTACTTTCACTAATAACTATTACTCCTTATGGCAAATTTTAAACTAAAGTCAATTTTTGTACAAATATCTTAGGAAACTCATCTATTAGTCATAGTTAAACTAAGGAAGAACTTCCATATACATGCATTACAAGGAGCTTACCGATTTCAAAGTGTGTGATTCTACGTTTCCCCTGTGGTGCTTTTGCAGATAAGTTCAACACTTGCTGCTGGGTTGACTTACATGATACAGAGGATTACTAGGTGTTCCGACAGAGAAACACCCTGAGAATGGCTGCAGGTCCAGACACTCTCCATAAAACTCAATAACAAGTCTATTTTAACCATAAAACTATCCCTAATTGAAGTACGTTTTTATTCTCACTAAACTCTAAAGAATATTTATATCCTTTTCTTCAAAAAGGTTAAAATTATCTATTGTGTTAATCAAACAAAGGTCTCTAGAATATGGAAAACTAAGCAGGATGCAATAAAGCTGCACAATTTTATTACATTATATAAGACACAAGAGAGCATACAGTTTTGACAAAGCCTTTTAGTTTATGAACTGTGATGCTTGCTTTTTTTTAGCAACTCTTTCAGGATCTACTTAACAGTATGACGACTAATCAATATTATGCAAGATTTTCTTTGTACAGTCTAAACACACTAAAGGTTATACAAAGGCTTAATGCCTCCAGGCAGCGCACTTTGAGATCATTAAATGCACATTAAATGACGGTCACACACAGGGCTTTATTATTCTTATGGAACATTGTTGTGTTGATAGCATAAAATTAGTAAATGTACACATCTTAGTTTTAGCCGTCATATTAGATGCTGTTTGAACTTAACTTTCAACAGGAGACCAATCAAATGAGTCAACATTACACTATTTCAAGCACAATTCGCACCATAAAAAGACCAAGGAAAAACATCACAAAAGAGAGACACAGCAATATAGGAAATAAAGTATATCTCTTTATAAAAAAGTATTTGCGCACAGTCTACAGGTGATAAAAAGAATTCACAATGTCTTGCAGTCATATTGACTGATATTTGCAAACATCAATGGAAAATTAAAGGGAGTTTCTTAGCACAAGTGACTGGTCAAACCAACCACATGAGCTCAGGACACACTTGGCATGGACAATTAGCTCAGTGGGACTTCCTACTCATAGTACTTGTTTTCCATGTATCTTCACCTTCTTTTCTTGACTGACAGCTCTGGCTTTACAGGAGCCAAAGAAGAGCAAACACAGATAGACAGTAAACATGAAAATGGGAAGGTGCACTGAACTGAATGGCCATGCCAAAGGTGAACAGAGGACCTGTGCTTGGTTTGAATACTCATTTTAGTGCTGACAGACTCCATTTATGCATTAGGCAAAAACGATGACACATGAAGGCTGCTCTGTCAAGTGTTTGATTGATGAGGTAACTAGAGAAGACAGATCTTATGCTTCATTCTCCATCACAACTTGCAAATTTCGAGAGATGCAGCTATTAGACGCTGACCACGTAATAATAACCTTGCCATACACTGACCTGCATTCGTTGAGATTAATATTTAACATTTAGATTTTTTTAAATTTACGGGTATTTTCACATATAACGAATATGCTGCAGATTTTCAGATTTTCTGGCCAGATTTGCATGTCAAAAATCTGTGACATATTATAATGGCAGTAAGGTGGAGAAGATTTTATTGAATCTCATCAACTTAATGCAAAAAAAAACAAAACAAAAAAACAGCACAGAAATTGAGATGCAGAGCACCATCCTTCTGAAAAACTCCTTACATACCATAATGAGTTAAAGGGGTTTCACAGTTTTATGTGTAAAAATGAAAAATGTCCCCATGCTGAGATAATGTTATATATGTGTCCCTACTATGTACTGTGTACCACAGCAGCACTCTAAAAAGCTAAAATATGTAAACATTGAATATAGGATTTTTTGGCATTGCATTACTGCTATTGGAAAAAATGAGATACTTGGTTTACAAATTGGCCTATTCATGTAAGCCCGACAGCAAACAATAAGGCGTATCTCTCTTTGTCGGGACCCTATCCTAATATGCCTCTATCCGGGTTAAAAAATATACAAGTAATGGGCAGATAGGATCCAGCTAAATGACAACGCTCTGGCTGAAGGGCAGGATATGGTCTGATCTTACTACAGCTCCTGGGCAGAGGAGGAAGAAAAAAAAAGAGTATACAGATATTAAAGCATGGGATCATAGCTGCTGGTGTGTGTATGGAAAAACATTTCCCTGCCTGTTTAAAAACTTGTTTTAACTCACAGAATCAGCTGTGATCTTGTCCTGTAAGGTCTTTATACTTTTATACACTTTTTTTAGTACATAGCAGGGACACATTATAAGATTATCTTGGGACAGGAACATTTTTTTTAACTCCTTATGACCACCAACGTACCTATATGTCATTGGTCCTGCATGGCCCTTTAATACGGGCTTGCGTGGCGAGCCCACATTATTCCCCGCACATGTCTGCTGATCCGATCAGCAGGCATATGCAGCTAACAGGCACCTGTTAACCCCTTAGATCACACTGTCAAACTCGGACAGTGCGATCTTAAGTGCTCCGGCAAAGATTGTGCCATTCCCTGCCACCATCGGTGGCCTCATGACGAGATCATAGGGAGCCATTGGGCTGCCATGGCAGCAGAGGGTCAGATGATGACACCTGTCACTGCCATAATGTGATTCCTGTGAATGGCAGTAGAGTACCCGCACTCACAGTAAGGCCTCTGTCACACTCATGTGCCTCCGGTATGTGTTTGGCAGTTTTTTCACGTACTGGAGGACATATACATACACACGTGGAGATATGATTTCATAATTGTTTGGACACACGTAAGTATTTTGGAACGGAATGTGTGTTTGTTCCGTACTTACGTGTGTCCATGTGTTTCACACGCTGACATGTCCACGTGTTCTCCGGCAGCACGGGTGTCACACGGTCCGCACCTGTACCACACGGATGTAGTGTGGATGCGGTCCCGTGTGACATGCGCCGGAGAAACACACGTGGCATGTTAAAACTAAAAAAAACACATACTTACCTCCATGAGCCCTGCAGTCTCTGCTGCGGCTGTCACCTGCATCCGTCCCCCAGTGAATTTGAACAACGCTTCTTCTTCACTGGGGACCGGAAGCAGCGTCAGCGGGGCATGGCCTGTGCCGGACACTGTCATTCAGCACCGTAGACAGCTCCGGAAGAAACAGGTAAGGCGGGGCTTTCCGTTCTCCGTGTGTTATTACGTATAACACACGGAGAACACGTATGTGCCACAAACACGGCACACGGGGAGGAAACCACCCCTTTAACACGTACGTGAAAAAACGGTTCGTTTTTTCATGTGCGTGTGACAGAGGCCTAACACAGCATTTCTCCTGATCACAGTGATGCTGAAGTATTGCTCTAATCAGCATAAGGGATTGGACTGTATAGTGATAAAGTCCCCTACGGGGACTAGTAAAATCAATAAAAAAAAAAACGTAAAAAAAAAAAAGAATATTAAAAAATATTATTAAATAAAAAAAATAAATAAAATTTAGATCACCTCCCTTTTGCCCCATTGAAAATAAAACAATAATAATTATTATAATAAAAAAACATACATTTGGTATCACCTCATTCTGAAATGCCTGATCTATCGAAATATAAAATCAATAAATCTGATCGATACACTGCAATAACAGGCGACCAATGACATCTACCCAAAAATAGTATAATTAAAAATGGCAGCTGAAGTTGCAAAAAATAAGTTGTCACTGAGCCCCAGATCCTGAAAAATGAGAATACTACAGGCTTCCGAAAATGGCGAACTATAAAATTAACGGTAAAATTACTTATTTTTTTCAAATTTCTGATATTTTTTCACCACTTAGATAAAAGTAAAACTATACATATTTTGTATCTACAAACTAGTACTGACCTGTAAAATCATAATGCAAGATTAGTTTTAACATATAGTAAACATGGTAAATAAAATAAATTAAAAAACTATCGCGCAATTGCATTTTTTTTTGTAGTTTCACTGAACTTGGAATTTTTTTTTACCATTTTCCAGAACAATATGATGTTGTTGAAAAGTACAACCATCCCGCAAAAAACAATCCCACATATAGCTATAGTGACAGAAAAATAAAAGAGATATGGCTCTAGGAAGAAGGGGAGGAAAAAACGAAAATAAAACAAGGAAAATCACCGGGGGGTGAAGGGGTTAACACATCCAATTCTGACACTTATTTGTATTCTATGATCTATTAATTAAAATGTACTTTGTGGAAAACCCCTTGAAGTGAACTGCTCTGGCCTTCCTCCGCTGCACACTCTCCGTTGCTGTGTTTACGCTGTGTTTACGCTGAGTTTACGCTGTGTTTGCGCAGGAGCAGTGAGTAAGCAGGTAAAAAAGTGAGGAGCCCAGGATGGAGATTCAGGGGGAAGACAGCACAGTGTTTTTATGTACAAAGAGACAGAAAACCAAGGACCCCATAGGGGGGAGGGGCGACATGACCAGAGGGAAGGGAGGGAGTGAGGGGTTAATAAAGTTATAATGAGGGGCATTATGGGAAGATACAGGGGATTGGTGGAAAAAGGGTCCCTGTAGGGGAGGGGGGGAGTATATAAGTGATGAGGGAGGGTCTTACCTACCCTTTTGGACTCTGGACGGCGACAGATTCTGACCGGACCTAGGACCAAGACCAGGACCGACTAGCCATCTCCAGGATTCATGGCGGACCTCCAGGAACTGTATCGGATGATCCGAGCAGCGATGGCGGTGCACGGGGCCCAGGCAGTGCAGTCTCACTTCAGGGCTGCCTGGGTTTCCTCGTCGGCACCTGCCCCTTGCTCCCCCCCTCGCCGTGGGCGGCGTTCCAGGCCCCCTGTCAGGTACTCTCCGGGCGTGGGGGGAGCGAGGAGGCCCAGTGGGAGCCCCCCTCGGGACCCTCCGCGGCGGGGCGGGCAGCGGCAGCTCCCTGCGTCCGCTCCGGCCGCCGGGAGGAATCTCCGGCGAGGCCGCGATGGCCGAGAAGGGGGCATGGCCAGCCCGGGGCCTTCTTCCGGTCTCAGGCCTCGGGCTGGAGTACAGAGCTCAGCGGCGTCTCCCGGCCGGGAGCGAGCCCGGCGACGGACGGAGGCCAGCGGCGGCCTGGATAGCGGTGGGCCCGGCCTGGGGCCTACTTCCGGTCCCAGGCCGCGGGCTCAATTTTGCAGGCCGGCGGCAGCCCGGGAACCGGGCTGTGCCCAGCGAGAACCGGAGGCACGGAGAGGGGGCGTGTCCAGCCTGGGGCCTGCTCTGGACGCCGGGCCCCCGGAGGTGGGGCACGTCCCGGCGGCTGCTTCTGGACAGGAGCGTGCCCGGCTGACGATGGGGGCCAGCAGTACCCCCCGAGGACGGTGGGGGGGCCGGGCGCAGGCAGCCAGCAGGGGGACCGGTGTGGGCAGGCGCCACCCGGATACCTGTACGGCTGCGGAGGGCAGGAGGGACGGCGGGAGCCCCGCAGGGACCGCCAGGTCCCTCAGGTCATCAGCACTGCGCCCGGCGGCCGCGGTCTCTCTCGGGCGGGGGAGGACCCAGCGGGAGGTCTCAGTCGGAGGCCCTGGAGGGCAGGAACCGGCGGTGGGGAGCCCCCTGAGCTCGGGGAGAGGCTCCTCCAGGAAGAGGACTCAGTCGGCGGCGGCCCAGGGGACAGGACGGTCTTGTGGACTGTCGCCGCACAGAAAGCAGAGGACGCCCACCGCCAGTGCCCACGCGGCTGCCCAGGAGGATGGCTGTGGTGGAGGGGACGCATCGGCTGCGTCCTCTGGACCTGGGACGGTGGAGGACAGCTACAGTGAGGAAGAAGAAGGAGCCCTCAGGTCGGGGGATGAATTAGAGGAGCCGATGGCGGACGACGTCGCAGTATCGAATTCCATCTCCGCGTCACGGTCGGGTGAGCTAGCCGTGGATTCGGCATTGCTTGCGGCGCGGGGTGCTGGTGCTGGGGAGGTGGCTGCGGGCACGGCAGCGCCAGAGGGGTCAGCTTTGCTTAGCCAGTTGCTGGGGCTTTTGCAGGGTTTAGCGCGAGCGCCGGCGGCGGCGGCGGCCTGGACAGGGTCAGCGGTGGATGGCGCAGCGGCGGCTAGCGGCGAGAAGGCGCCGGTGGGGACGGGTGTAGGTAGCGGAGTAGTGGAGCCTGCAGGCGATAAAGCGGGAGAAAAAGAGAAGGAAAAGGAGGATGAGGTGGTGCGGCTGGATGATAGGGCTAAGAGCGAGGTGTATGTGTGCTTTGAGGGACCGCTAGGGGCGCACCTCAAAAAAGAGGTGAGGGAAAAAATTTGGAAAGGGGAGTATGTGGAGATATTTTCCTTACTACCCCTGGAAAAATTTAACCTAGACAAGGTGAAGCCGAGCGATTCCAAGAAGGAAAAAGAGGAGGAAGAAAAACGCCGCTATAGGCTCATTCCTCGTTCCTTTTCCAATTGGTTGCAGGCGTTCGCAATTTTGTCTAGCGTGGTAGGGGAAAAGGAGCCGGAGCACTGCTCGGCTCTATTCGGCTATATGGATGCAATCGGGGAGGCGTATCGCACGTACGGGGGCTTGGCATGGCTGCGGTATGATGAGCAGTTTAGGCAGCGGAAGGCGTTGCGGCCCGGCATGCGGTGGGATCATAAGGACATTTCCTTATGGATGCGCTTAATGGCGGCCCCGAGCCAGCTCTTTCGTGGCGGTGCCGGGGGAACGGGAGCCGGGCCCTCGGGGATCCAGAAAAAGGGTTTGTGCTGGCAATTTAACGAAGGCCAGTGCAAATTTGGTGCAGCATGTAGGTTCAAGCATGAGTGCTCCGGCTGCAGGTGGGGGACATAGTTTGTCCAAATGTTTTAAGAAAGGGAGAGGCAAGGCCGGGGATGGGTCTGGTAAAAGGGAGGATGCCAGTGAAAGTAGGGGCAATGGCGCCATTTTTAAATAGGTATCCGGATGGGGCAGCGGCGTCGCTTTTGTGGTTTGATTTTTTGTACGGGTTTCAGATTCCGTCGACGGTTGAGGCATTGCCTCCGGTTTGTCGTAATTTACGGTCGGCAAGGGATCACCCTATGGTTGTGGGTGAGAAGTTGGGTAAAGAGGTTGAGCTGGGCAGGATGGGGGGCCCATTTGAGAGCCCTCCGTGCAGTAATTTGGTGGTGTTCCCGCTGGGGGTGGTGCCAAAGAAGGAGCCGAATAAATTTCGGCTCATTCATCATCTTTCATTTCCGGAAGGGTCGTCTGTGAATGACGGCATTGCGCCGGAATTATCGGCGGTGTACTACGTCTCGTTTGACAAAGCGCTGGACTTGGTACGGGCGGCAGGACGCGGTGCATTGATGGCAAAGGCGGATGTAGAATCGGCGTTTCGTTTGTTGCCAGTGCATCCGGAGAGTCAGCACCTTCTGGGTT
Organism: Anomaloglossus baeobatrachus; assembly: GCF_048569485.1. NCBI lineage: Eukaryota > Metazoa > Chordata > Amphibia > Anura > Aromobatidae > Anomaloglossus > Anomaloglossus baeobatrachus. The sequence continues at coordinate 380,740,176 of NC_134355.1, forward strand.
GCTGGTGGAACGGGAAGTTTTATGTTGATCGTTGTTTGCCCATGGGCTGTTCGATTTCTTGTTCATATTTTGAGGCTTTTAGTTCCTTTGTTGAGTGGGTGGTGCGGGACGTGTCCGGCTTGTCATCCATTATTCATTATTTGGATGATTTTCTGTGTGTTGGTCCGGCGGGTTCCATGGTTTGCGCTGGTTTCTTGTTCGCTTTGCAGAGTGTGGCGGATCGTTTCGGAATCCCTTTGGCGCAGGAAAAAACGGAGGGGCTAGCGCCGGTTATGCGGTTCCTGGGGATTGAAATCGACTCGCTGGCCATGGAATGTAGGTTGCCGGAGGACAAGATTGTGGATTGGCGGAGCGCGGTTGCAGCAATGCTGGCAGCAAAAAAAGTGCGGCTTAAGGTGGTACAGTCTTTGCTTGGAAAGCTGAATTTTGCATGCAGGATTATGCCGATGGGGCGTGTTTTCGCCAGGAGGTTGGCGACAGCTACGGCAGACGTGCGGTCATCGGCGCATTTTGTGCGGGTCACGCGGGAGATCAAGGAAGATTTGTTGGTTTGGGACGTCTTCTTGCGGCATTTTAACGGCCGCACTTTGTGGTTGAAGAAGGTGGTGCCCAATGATGCGCTAGAACTGTATACGGATGCGGCCGGGTCGGCGGGTTTCAGCGCCATTTTTCAGGGTCATTAGTGTGCCCTAGGATTGGTGACAGGGTGGCCTGGTAAAAAATCTGGCCCTGCTCGAGCTGTTTCCAATCGTGGTGGTGGTGGAGTTGTGGGGGTCGCAATTTTCGGGACGTAAAGAGTGCTTTCATTGCGATAATCAGGCAGTGGTGCATGCAATAAACAGCTTGTCAGCGAAATCTGGACCGGTAGTGGCATATCTGCGGCATTTGGTGCTCAAGTGTTTGCTGTGGAATATTCATGTGGTTGCGAAACATGTGCCGGGGGTTGATAACGGGGTGGCTGACGCTTTATCTCGTTTTCAGTTCCACAGGTTTCGGGAGTTACTGCCGGGGGCAGACGAGATCGGAGCGGTGTGCCCAGAGGAATTGTGGAGCCTGGTGAGGCAGTGATTGCGAGTTTGATTAGGAATTCGGTGACCGAGGTGACTTGGTGCCGTTATGCTAAAGTGTGGGTTGAGTTGCAGGCAGTGCTGGGTGAGATGTTTGGTAACGGGCGAGTGGATTATTTATTGGCACTCTTGGCATTGGTGAGTGAGGATTTTAGGGCTGGGAGGTCAGCATCGGCTGTGGCGCTTAGAGTGGCGACCGTGGCCTTTTGGTTAAAGGTTAGGGGTGAGCAGGATGTTTCACTGGATTTCCGGGTAAGGCAGGCATTGAAAGGTTTTCGGAAAGGGGTGAAGGTGCGGGACACTAGGCGGCCCATTTCGTTGGACTTGTTACGGCGTTTGGTGGATGGTTTGCAGGGGATTTGTGTCTCAGCGTATGAGACGGTGTTGTTTGAAACTGCTTTTGTGTTAGCTTTTTTCGGGGCTTTTCGGATAGGGGAATTGGTGAGCCCGTCGAGGGTTAGTGGGGGTGGTTTGTTATTAGAGGATGTGTCGGTAGTGGGACAGAGAGTGGAATGTCGGCTTCGGCGGTCCAAGACGGACCAGATGGGTCGAGGCAGGTTAGTAGTGTTGTATGCGGTGCAAGGGGATGGCTTGTGCCCGGTGCAGGTGGTGAGTAAGTTTTGTGGTCTGCGGGGCGGTCTTCTGGGCCCGCTGCTACGTCACGAGGATGGGGCTTGGTTGTCTCGTTACCAGTTTGTGGCAGTGCTGAGGAGTTGCCTGCACTGGGCGGGTGAGCGCCCAGAGGATTACGGGTCCCATTCTTTCAGGATTGGGGCGGCTACCGAGGCTTCTCGTTGGGGCCTTGGAGATGACATGGTGAGACGGATTGGTCGGTGGGAGTCCTCTCGTTTTCGTGGTTATGTGTGCCCACAGTTATTATCTCGTTGAGGGCTCTGGTTAGAGTTTGTTTGTTCTGCCGTTGGGTTTGTTGTTCTTAGTTGCAATTTGGAATGGTGGTGTTGTATGTTAAAATTGTTTCCTTTATTGATCAATTCAGTAGCTAAATTTCTCTTGATTCATATGTTCATGGCAGTAATGCAGATTCCATTTTTCACATTTTCACTCTTGCATATAGCTATTGGATTTTTCAAGTCAGTATTCACACAGCAGTTTCTGCTATTTCATGTATTCCCCTTACATAGTCACTGGTGTGCATACCTTATCTCCCCATAGTATTGTAGGAGTTTGTCTGATCTGGATCCTGGGGCACTCGTTCGTTTTCTGGGGGGCCCGTCGGGCCGACGCTCGCCCGAATGGTCGGCAGTTCGGTGTGGACAGATCGCTGGCGTCGGTCAAGTGGATTGGAGTGCATGGCATGGAATGGAGCAGGGTCGTGCCGGAATTCGAATATTATTGCAGGATGGACTGACCTCCGAACGTGTTGGTTTTACACGTGGGGGGGAATGACCTGGGTTCACGGGCATCCCGCGATCTGATTAGGGACATTAAGATCGACCTATTGCGTTTATGGGCATGGTATCCGGGCTTGATAGTGGTGTGGTCGGATATTGTAGCCAGATTATGGTGGAGGGGGGCTCGGTGGGTTGAGAAGATTAATCACGCCCGGGCACAAGTGAACAGGGTGGTTGCGCGTTTCGTGCGGAGAAACGGCGGTGTGGTGGTGAGGCATGTGGACCTTGAATCGCCGAAGTGGCAGTTTAGGAGGAGTGATGGGGTTCACCTTAATGACATTGGTTTCGATTTATGGGCCCTAGGTTTGCGTGATGGTGTGGAGCAAGCCTTGGGTGTGTGGCGGGTCCAGGCCACGTAAGGTGTCACGTGTCCTGTCCTGTGGCGGGGGTAGGTCTGGTCCAGAAGCGGTTGTAAGGGATTGGTAGCTGGACCGAGAGGCACTGTCTTGGTATGGTGTCTCTGGGTTCCGGGAAATTGCAGGCACGGGGTTCTGCAAAGTTTGGGGGGTATTAATCCGTGGGGTGATTAATACCTCATCTCTGGGTCGGAGTGTTGCGGCCAGGGATATTGGTGTAGGAAAGGGTTTCTGGACCGGGCCTACATAGGGTTTCATGTACCGTTTATTATTATTGTGTGTTTGGGGTCGCCCGTTGGACGGCGCCCCCTTGTGTTAGTATGTTAATAATAGGTAATAAAGGCTGCTGTGGCCAATTTGTTTAACCAAGTCGCATGCAGTCGGTGTGTTATTTTTAGGTTAAGTTTGGGGGGTATAGTAACCATCACGACCGGAGAATCCTTCCTCAGTGGTCAAGTGGCATGTCCTTTTAGGATGTGAAGGCACAGATCTATGATGGGAAAAGGGTAAAATCAGGAAAGCTATGAGATTAAGAATTAAAATACAAGACACCTAATAAGGATAAGAAATAGGGACAGTCATGTTTTCTTGATGATTTATCAAACACCAGGATTGACACATTGGTGTGTGTTAGGAAATTATTTTCACAAAGACATAAATATTATTTTCTTCAGCGACATTCAGACATATTTTCTTGCCTTCTGAGCATCTATGGTGACAACTCCACATATCAGAGCCAAGAACACATGCAGTCCAGTAGTAGAATAATATCTACCTCTAAGACTGCATGGCAGCTTAGGTTGCAGCATTATATTTCAATATAGTTATTACACGCTTGGTAGAAAGCATTGATTTTATGCTACAGCAAAGTTTCTCTAATTCCCATCCAGAAACCTGAAATATAATGAATTAGGTCTGTATTATTACAGCCTATGGATTTCACTGTAATTCATCTTACATATATGTGCAAGCTTTTAGCAAAATAATCAGTTATCTAAAAGCAATTACAGTAATTATGCCTCATAGGAAGCATTTATAACAGCGGTGCAATATTTTTATGTATAGTGGACGCTACTTCAAGCTTCATGGAATATTATTCTAAAGCGATTTCCTAGCTCTATAACTCTGTTAAACTGGAATTATTTCCATTTATATTATACACTACTCAAAAAGAATAATTTAACTTTATTCCTTAGTTCTATGGCCATTTTCATATGGCTAAAATACATTTCAGCTTATGTATTACAGAACCCGTGGTTCTACTGAACCAGGTTTAGATCACTATATAATCCTATGGTAATCTGAGTTCATTCCAGTAACACCTAAAGATGCGGCTTAATGACAATTATTCATTTTAACCCCATTTTTATGTTATTAAAAAAAAAAAATGATAAAAGGAATACCAAAACACATTTTTTCATATTAGGGAATTGCATGCATAGAAAATCTTTTGCTGTATTTAGTCATCTTTGTCACATACTGTAGGTTCTGCTATGTTGTTATTACATGCATGCATCCCTGCCATGCCTATTTATTACACACACATAGCTCTTTTATGTTGTCATTACATGTATTTCAACCTCTGCTGTCTATATAGTACAAGAACACTTTACAAACATTTACACCGCTGAAGCTAAAAGAGCAGGAACAGGTAATGCATGTTGTGTATGCATAATAGAGTTGTTTGCAGCTAGTAAACTTAAGAGCTAGCGGTGTGTAATATATATGAAAAGGGGAGCAAACTCAGGGCCGACAGTGCTCCATACTTCTTTTCCAGACAAAGCCTGTGTTTTTGATCCACCCCGGAAGGGGGGTGCAACACTTATTTTGGTCTTTATAGGAGCGTCCATCAACCCGTAGCCGATCATTGTCATAACCCGCTGCCTGGGAAAATTAGCCTTCCAGTTGCAAAGCCTAAGCCTCTACTTAACCCTGTTCTTGTCTCCGCAGTTACCTGTGTCCTAACGCTGCTTCAGATGGCTTAACAAGGTCCGTCTCGAGGTGAGCTGTAGGCTCCAGACACTTGGAGGATACCTCCGGGTTCATCAACGGGCCCAAGTTTCCAAGAACCGTCCGTACACCAGAAACCCCTCTGCAGAACTCACTTCTCTCAAGCCCGTCTCGCCAGCCAACCCCCTGGCTCTCTGTCACTCCTCCCATCCTGGCTCTCAGTTCCCTCAGCAACCAGTAGGTATCTATCACACTATACATACTAAAACCTGCACTTACTCTAATCCCTATCTAATTAACAATGTTATTGTAGCACCCCTGAACCCATCAGGATGCTACAAGGTTCTGCATCCCCACCAGGATACAGGGCCTACCCTCTTAGGCACCCAGAACCCCAGGGGCGGGAATAAAACCACAAATCCAGGTAATCCCAGTTTTCCCCAACAAATCCCCCATACAATGGTACCTAGCTAGGGTGGGACCATGGATGGCCGCCTAGAGGTGGAGCCACTCCAGTCCACTAGTTGAGCAGATGGGAGGGGCAGACTGTGGAGAGTAGGCAGTCTAGAGTTGACAGGAGATGGTGTGAAGGTGAAAGTGAAGTGACTCCCCGACTAGGGTTAACGGTGACCTGGTACCCAGTAGAGGTGGTTACCGGTGGAGTATGGTGGCGTACTCCCGGAACTATGCACCAACAGGGTATAGGACCCTAGGACAAGCTGAACTGTTAACACCTGCACAGCAAAGGGGACCATCAAGTACCTTGCTGACCCTAAAGAATCCAAAGACTCAGTAGCAAAGGGAGAACCGGGGACAGGACCAGAGACTCCAACCCCAGAGGGTCCACGCTACCGTCAGACGGACATAAGTGGACAAACCACAGAATGGGGACCCTCAGTGTTCTATGCCATGGGGACCCACTTATCAGAGACAGGTGCAGGGGAGGAAGGTACCAAAACACCAGACTGGCACTGGGACGAGGGGAACCTGGAGGCGAAACTAGCCGGCTTCGGGCAACCAGTTAACATCTCAAGTGAGTAAACCAGTTGCACTAAATACCTGTTTGGACTCCTTCTTCTAATGCCCACTGCACCATACACCCTCTGGGGCAATACTCTACTTGTGGAGGGACTACAATACTAGCTGCTAATACCATCAGCCCCAGTAGAGACATTCTGCAGCGGCGGCTGCCTATACTTAAAGTACTAACAAATGTGGCATGCACCTCTTCACTCAGAGAGGGATCTCTCCTGACACAATAGAAACTAGTCCAATATATAGAGAAAAGAAAGTGCCATACAAGGAGGATCACCATAAATAAATATTTTATTTCACGAAATCGACACAAGAAAGGTGAACAACACAATTAAAAACATTTAAAAAGCAAAAAGCTATAGTTAAAACACACATGATCCAACTACCCTCATACAAAGAAAGTTGTGCAATATAAACCCCCACTCTAATGCAGCAATATACGGCAATAAACAGATCAATAGAAGCAGACCTGTTGTCCAAAACAACCAACTTGAGGCAGTGGTACAGAGAAGGTCACAGATTGAAAAGAAATGATTGTCTTAAGGGAATTAATTTAAGAAAACACCCATGGACAAATTTACACCACAATTAACATCTGTTAAATAAATCTCATTACCAGAACACGGGTTTGAAAGAAAAAAACCTGCTCAGACAATGAGACCTCCTGAAAGCTGAAAGTGAGAATCAGACAACCTATATGCAAGCCTGGGGGGAGGAACCATCCCCACGCGTATCGTCACCTCGTGGATGACTTCATCAAGGGCAAAAAAGAAGTCCACCGTCTCACAGTGAAGTATAAATATCAAAAATAAAGAGCAAACACCACCTGTGTGTGCTGTTTGAGGTTCCATGACTCATTGTCCAGGTGCAGTTGAAGCGGCGCATGTGCAGTAAGCACAGCTCTAACCAGCATGTGTCAATTAACCTAGTACATAGAGAACTTGCTAATCCATGCATATTCACTCCATATAAAAAAATTTTAACTTGCGCAATGTGAGTCAATGGCCCTGGAACGCATAAACATTGTTATGTACAGTGTGTCAAAAAGTATGCAAACGCAGAGTAACTACAGCAGCACTTTAATGTGAATTAAAGTTTTATTATAATAATATGCGCATGTGCATGGTAGCGCAAAGCAACAGGCGATAAAAAAACGCCATATAGCTGCCAGAACACAGATTGCTAGATGGAGAAGGAACGGGGCACATAATCAAATGCATAAAAACAATGGACCACATAGTTAGAAAAATCATTACACATAATTTATGTATAAAAATGACACAATGCGCATGCGCAAATAAATGCTATTAGAAGAATCAATGCAAGGTTACTATGGACGCTTGAGCAAGTGTTATTGAAATTGAAACCATGGAAAAAAAAAAAAACAAACCACATGCGCTAAGGCACACAAAATGGTGCAGATAAAGAAAAACTTTGAACAGAGGTCATTGTGGAAGTAAAATAAAGTACAAGCGTCGCTTAACTGCAGCCAGGATAAAGCAAACAGAGGAGTGGGGGGGTGGCACATATGGATATGAATGACACAGCATATAAACACTAGCATGGAAAATATGAGTATAAATGACATGGATTGTAGAAACCGGCAAAAGAGCAAAGAACAGATGATTATTTAGTTATCAAAGGCAGATGATTATTTAGTTATCAAAGGCAAAAAAAAAAGGCTGTGAGTTACAGATTCCTGTAAAAACCTGTGAAGAGTAACTCTTCGTTAATGCCCCTTAGCACAACAGTGTCCAGTTGGTAAATCCATCTGGACTCTTTACAAAGAAGGAGTTTAGAAATGCCCCCCCTAACATTAGAGGCAACCGAATCAATAACAATGGCCTTAAGGCTCGAGGGTCGGCCCTGATGTGCATCCAAAAAATGGGAAGCAACAAAACTTAGACATTTCCCCTTTTCCTTGTCAGCGCGAGCTGTGGAAATGTTGGAAATGTGCTGCTGGAGACGTCTGCGTAGCTCTTGTGTGGTCTGCCCAATGTAAATCTTTGGACACCCACACACAAGAGCATAAATAAAGTTTTTGGACCGACAATTGAAGTACAGTGGACTTTTAAGCTGTCTGAACAACAAGGTACAGAGAGGTTTTCAGATGCAACCATAAATGGGCACACAGAACATGGGTCACAAGGAAACGTGCCTTTTTGCACAGAACCTGTACCAATTTTTCTGGTTGGACGCTTAAAATGACTAGTCGTCCAGATGTTCCTAAAGTTCTTGGCTCTCCTTGGAATAACCTTAGGTTGTAAGGAAATAAAGGGTCTCAATTTTTGATCACTCAGTAGGATGCTCCAATTATGTTTGAGGACCGTGTGAATATCGTCCAATTGGGTGTTAAATGTGGAGACCAAATTGACTATATTTCCTTTCTCCCGTTGCTTGGTTTTCAATAGGTCTTCCCTCTTGGCTATCTTGGCCTGATTGAAAGCATCTGAAATGGTTCTCCGTGGGTAGCCACTGATTCTTAGTCGTTGAGTAAGGTCCCAAGCGTGTTTCTTGAAATCCTGCACTTCCCTGCAGTTCCGTCTAATCCAGCAGAACTGTCCTTTTGGAATTCCTCTCTGCACATTGTGAAGGATGAAAACTGTGGAAGTGCAGGACGCTGTTAGTCACAGTGGACTTGCGATGTAGAGAAGTGCTGACCGATGTTTCTGCCAAATCAATCTTCAGATCCAGAAACTCCACAGAACAATCTGAAATACAGGAAGTGAGCTTGATATTCCAACTGTTGACATTAAGCGATGCGATGAAGCTTTCACAATCAACGACAGAGCCCATCCAAAGGAATAGGATGTCATCGATGTAACCGAACCATTTTAAAACATGCTGCTTAAATGGCTCAAGGGTATATACCCAAGTCACCTCCCACCAACCTAAAAAGATGTTAGCGTAAGCCGGCACACATCTGGCACCCATAGGGGTGCCAGATGCCTGCCGGTAGCAGGTGGTCAAACATGAAATAGCTCTTCTCCAGAACCACTTGGAGAAGGTCCAACAAAAAAGAGTCGTGCAAGCGGTCCCCCGAAGACTGCTGATTAAGGAAGAAAGCTACTGCTCCAAGCCCAAGATCATGTTTGATACTCGTATATAGAGACTCTACATCCATTGTTACCAGAAGAACATATTTGGGAAATTAAATACATTCCAATGATTGGATAAGGTGTGTGGCGTCCCTAGCATAGGAGTCAAGTGAAAGAGCCAATGGCTGGAGAAAATAGTCCAGATAGATACATGGACGTTCAAAAAGGCCCCCAATCCCCAACACAATAGGCCTACCTGGTGGCTCAACGATGTTCTTGTGAACTTTCGGGAGAAAGTAGAGTGTCGGGGTAATGGGCGACTTGGTCATCATAAAGTTTCTATCTTGCTTGGAAATAATGTTGTGTCCAAAGGCAGTCTCGAGCAATCTATCCAACTGGTTTTTGAAAGGCACTTCTGGATTAGAGGGCAACACCGTATAAAAAATTAATAGTTACTCAAATGATGTTTGGCCTCTTTCAAATGCATATCAATGAGCCACAAAACAAAGTTGCCCCCTTTATCAGCCTCTTTGATTATAAATGCATTATTATTGTTCAGATTGTTAAGTATTTTATGTTTGCGCGTTGTTAAATTGCCCCCAGAAATTTGGGCTTAATGCCATCTGTTGAATATACAATGAAGGTTGACTGTGTAGGAGCTTGAAAGCAAGCTGCCTACAAAATAAGTACAAATCCTTTGTGAGAGTGAACTTATCCAATTTATTTGTGGAAGAAAAAGAGAGGCCCATGGAGAGTAATCTGGTTTCAACAGGGGACAAGACATATGAGGAGAGGTTGATAATTTGCAAGTTACCTGCCATAGGGTCACTGTTTGCCGTCTCCTTGTTTGTTGTGTTGTCCGTCTGTACGCCGGGGACCAAATGTTCCGTCTTCTCCTCCCCCTTGGATTTTCTGCACTTGCGTTTACCTCTTCTGGTGCACTTTCTGGGTCACTGGACTCAGTGGATAAAAAAAAAATCACTTGAAGAAGATGGTAATGGGCCATTAGAGTTTGGGGGGACTTCCTGTCTATGTGATCTCCTGTTCCCAAAATGGGACCACTTATAGATCCTGTTGGCATTGAAGTCTCCTTTATCCCGTTTCAACTTGTTTTGTTTGCCCTTGATAACCTCTTTTTCAAAAATATCTATAATGCTTTTTAGTTTCAATTGAAATGGTTGAACAATATTCTGATCAAACTTCTCCAATTTGGATTCCATAGACTTGATCTCATCCTTTAGTTTGGATAATAGGGCCTGATCATGTTCTATAAGTAAATCATTGAGGATAAAGGAACATCTAACTAGACCTTCCCCCCATTTTCCTTTAAATATGAGGTCCGCCTCCCAAGCTGGGAAAATTTTGACTTTCAGTCCTCTAGGTATAATCTGCAATTTCCTGTATTCATTTAAACACCTAATATTCAAATGGGTTTTTGTCAATTTCTTGTGCAAGCCAATTAATTCAGTAGAAAATTTCTTAAAATCGAGAACACCAGTCACAATATCCGGGTCAGTGACTGATGGAATGTCAGACCCAAAAACATCCTCTGTTTGGTTCTGCCAGGCCAATATCCTGGCATTTAAATCCATAGTAGTAAAAGAGCACACACACAAAGGATAGGTGAGGAAACCGTACTAGACCATAAACTCTACAATAGAGATATACAAAAATATAGGAGGACCTGCCACACTCCAGAAAGGGTAAAGAGACCCTAAAAATTGAGAAAGTACTAACAAATGTGGAGGGCACCTCTTCACTCATAGAGGGATTTCTCCTGACACAATAGAAACTAGTCCAATATATAGAGAAAAGAAAGTGCCATACAAGGAGGATCACCATAAAAAATATTATTTTATTTCACAAAATCGACACAAGAAACGTGAACAACACAATTAAAAACATTTAAAAAGCAAACAGCTTTCAGATCTTCTATAGTTGTCACCTACATGTACATGTTGGGCTAGACTTTTTTCAAAATTGTAAGGAGTTGTAACAACCATTATGTACATGTAAGTATATATCAATCCTTATAGCTGTGGTTGGTATTCCTTTGTATTCACTTGTGAATTGTCTTTGATAACTAAATAATCGTCTGTTCTTTGCTCTTATGCCGGTTTCTACAATCTATGTCATTTATACTCATATTTTCCATGCTAGTGTTTATATGCTGTGTCATTCATATCCATATGTGGCCCCCACACTCCTCTGTTTGCTTTGTTCTGGCTGCAGTTGAGCGACGCTTGTACTTTATTTTACTTCCATTGTGACCTCTGTTCAAAGTTTTTCTTTATCTGCGCCATTTTGTGTGCCTTAGCACATGTGGTAACATCACAAACCCAAGTAATCCTAGTTTTCCCCAACAAATCCCCCATATAACGGTACCTAGCTATGGTGAAACCATGGATGCCCGCCTAGAGGTGGAGCCACTCCAGTCCACTAGTTGACCAGGTGGGAGGGGCAGACTTTGGAGAATAGGCTGTCTAGAGTTGACAGCAGAGGTGTGAAGGTGAAGTGAAGTGACTCCCTGACTTGGGTTAACGGTGACCTGGTACCCAGGAGAGGTGGTTGCTAGTGGAGTACGGTGGAGTACTTCCGGAACTACGCACCGACAGGGTACAGGACCCTAGGACAGGAAAGAGCTTCAAGCCGACCTGTTAACACCTGCACAGCGAAGGGGACAATTAAAGACCTTGCTGACCCTAAAAAATCCGAAGATTCAGTAGCAAAGGGAGAACCGGGGACAGGACCAGAGACTCCAACCCCAGAGGGTTCGCACTACCGTCAGGCGGACAGAAGTGGACAAACCACAGAACGGGGATCCCCAGTGTTCTATACCACAGGCATCCACTTATCAGAGATAGGTGCAGGGGAGGAAGGTACCAGAACACCAGACTGGCACTAGGGCGAAGGGGACCTGGAGGCGAAACCAGCCGGCTTCAGGCAACCAGTTAATATTGCAAGTGAGTAAACCAGTTGCACTGAATACCTGTCTGGACTCCTTCTTCCAACGCCCACTGCACCATACACCCACTGGGGCAATACCCTATTTGCGGAGGGACTATTATACTAGCTGCCAATACCATCAGCCCCAGTAAAAATATTCTGCAGCGGCGGCTCCCTATACTTAGCCGCAACACCGCAAGTGCCGTCATGTATAAACTTTATGCAATAATCCCCTTTAAATATCCCCATTACAAAAAGGGCCCAGGGCACGGACCGGGTAACGGCCACCATCGTGATATTCCCAAGACGTACGCTGCCCAGAACCGAGTACCTTATATCCCTGGATGCTACATTATACTTTGCATTAGGCTAGCGCCACACATCCGTGCCTCCGGTACGTGTTTGGCATTTTTTACACGTACCGGCGGCACGGAGACATGTTCAGCAATGCTACCCTATGGTAGCAGGCACACACACGTAAAACCACACGGAACGTGTGTCCGTGTGCGTTTGTACGTGTGTGCGATTTTCAAAGCGCTGACATGTCAGTGTTTTCTCCGGCAGCACGGGTGTCACACGGCCCGCACCCGTACCACACGGGTGTAGTGTGGATGCGGTCCCGTGTGACACGCGCCGGAGAAAACACACATGTCAGTGAAAAAAAAAAAAACATTAACTCACCTTCTCCAGCCCTCCTGTCTCTGCCGCTGCTGCCTCTTGCTGCCGACCGCCGCTCATTATTCTCATTGAATATTCACTTCACTGCCTGGCAGCAGCAGCAGCGGGGAGACGGGAGGGCTGGAGACCGAGGATCAGCACCACGGACAGCAGCGCGGACATCAGGAAGGACCAGGTGAGTATAATAATTACCGATTCTACATGTGCTATCGCGGATAGCACACGTAGAACACACGTGTCACGCACGTACCAGAGACACGTACTTACCTGCACGCAACACGCAGGGAAAATACGTGTCTCTCGGCACGTGCGTGAATTTCACGTGAGTGTGGCAGAAGCCTTACACTGTTAACACATTACTCAGACATTACAACTTATATTTTACATTACTATAAAACACACATTAAAGTAAAACAGAATATTCAGTAAAAAGACTTTAAACATTTGTCCGCTAGATTGCGCCGACAACAGTACTGCTCTGGTTCAGCAACACTTAGTCAGTCACTATATAAAACACGACTATTATGATGTGCGCAATATAAAACACATCGGACAATTAATATAAACACCGTAGGAGTAAGTAGGGTATTGTGGCCAACATCTACATATAGGCATCAGTGGGATGCCTCAATGTAATGCAAACATAGATGAGCTGCGTGCAAAGTGAAGACCACAAATTGAAAGAATGCTCTATAATGCACAAACTTGGGTTAATCAGGCCTAGTGACCTTTGCTGCCTGAGTGCTCTCTGAAATGTGTGGAAAATCTTGAACCTGAAAACTGCAGCAGCTCTGCTATCCCACTCTGCTTCACAGGAAGAACTGCCATGGAACAGGACCAACACAGGGTAAAATCATCCATCGCCCACCAGGATAGAACTCATAATCTTTATTGCTACATTTTTAATAAGGAGTCAGTAAATGGCTGGACATGTCTGCTCATGCACTGGTTTTCCTTGTTCTTATTGGAATGGGCACATTGTAGACTCAAACTAAAAGCAGCAACACCACAAAGAAACAACATATGGAAACAAGGAGTAGAGAAATATGTGTTAAACAACCAGAATATATGATAAAGCTTGGATTCCTCAAAGTATCCCCTTTTTGCTTTGATGACAACTTTACACCCCCTTGGCAATCTCTCAAGGAGCTTTATTAGGCAGATACTTGAAATGGCTTCAAAATAACATGTATTCCTCATCAAAAGTTCATTTGTGGCATCACTCACTGTCAAAAAGTATTTACGAAGATCAGGTGTGTATGTAGAGGCAGCAGTGGTGTAACTAGAGTATGATGGGACCTGGTGCAAAATTTGGACATGCCCCTCCTCCACCCTGACGTTGGTCAGCTGTATGGGCTCCTTTAATGTTCTACGGCTAGTTTCACATTAATGTTTTTTTTACCTAGCGGCAAAAAAACGCAACGCGCATATCACCAGATCCTGCAGATGGAATGTCCAATGCATGAAACCGCAATTGTTATTTACCGGATCCTGGATGCAGCGGGACACAGAATTTATCGACCGGCACTGGAGTCAGCTGATCAGGAGTCAACGTTGACTGATACTTGTTCTGTGTACCACTGGAGTCAGCTGATCTGAACTCATGACCTCATAGCCAGCAGAACAAGTAATGAGATCAGCTGACTCCAGTGTTGGCCGATTACTTGCTCTGTGCACCGCTGCATCCATCACAGAGTGTGCAGGCTGTGAGGTCAGCTGAGTTCAGATCAGCTGACTTCAGTGCCGGCTGAACTCAGCTGACCTCACAGCCAGCACACTCTGATGGATGCAGCAGTACACAGAACAAGTAATCAGCAGACACAGGAGTCAGCTAATCTGATTACTTGTTCTGCTGGCTGTATGGTCAGAAGTAGGGATGAGTGAGCAGTAAAATGCCCGGGTGCTTGATGGGCGAAGCCCATGTTTTTTTTTTTTAAATTCATTAAAAAATAAAAAAAAAAACCAAACACATAACCCTAAAAAAAATTCTGTGAGTTTAGCCATATTTTTGTATGCTAGCCAGGTACAGCAGGCAGCTACGGGCTGTCCCCAACCCCCAGCTGCCTATTTGTACCCGGCTGTGAACCAAAAATATAGGGAAGCCTTTTTTTTAATTATTTCATGAAATAATTTTAAAAAAAAAATGGCGTGGGCTTCGACCAATTTTTGTGTCCAGCCAGGTACAACTAGGCAGCTGGGGATTGGAATCCGCAGTGCTGGGTGGCCCAAGATCTCTGGGCCCCCTTGTTGTGAATTGCAGTCCGCAGCCACCACAGAAAATGGCGCGTTCATAAAGCGCCATCTTCTGGCGCTGTAACCAACTCTTTCAGCGGCCCTGGTAAATAAATAAAGGGTTAAAAAAAGACAACACACAGAGAAAAAAATACTTTATTAGAAATAAATACACGGACCCCTCCATGATCCTGGTCTTGAGAGAGAGAGAGAGAGAGAGAGAGATCAGCTGATCGCGCTTAAAAGCCGACCACCGGCTGATCAGCTGATCGCTCATAAAAGCCGGCCTCTGGCTAATCAGCTGATCGCTCATATAAGTCGGCCGCCGGCTGATCAGCTGATTGCTCATATAAGCCGGCCACCGGCTGATCAGCTGATCGCTCATAAAATCTGGCCGATGGCTGATCAGCTGATCACTCACAAAAGCTGGCCGCCGGCTGATCAGCTGATCGCTCACATAAGTTGGCCGACGGCTGATCGCTCATATAAGCCGGCCGCCGGCTGATCAGCTGGCAGCTGGCTTTTATGAGTGATCAGCTAATAAGTTGGCGGACGGCTTTTATGAGCGATCAGTGGCAGCTGGCTTTTATGAGCGATCAGCTGATCAGCCAGCGGCCGGCTTATATGAGCTATCAGCTGATCAACCAGCGGCTGGCTTTTATGAGCGATCAGCTGAGACTCTGTTCACGCCAGGCAGCTTTAGAGCATGCTCTGTAGGGCAAACTGGATCCGTTAGTGATGGATGCAACCGCATTTGAAAAGCGAGATCCGGCACCCATTCACATACATTACAGCTCCAGCCGCAATCTGCACTATCCATTCAGATGCAGTTTTTTGACCAAGGTCAAAAACGCAACATGTTGCGTTTTGGGGCCTAGGTAAAAAAACGCTAAACAACGGATCCAGTGTGTGCTGCACCCAACCGCATGCAACCGCATCTTACCGTGATTCCTTTGAAAATGCATTGAAATCATGGCAGGATCCGGTCACACGCGGTTTGCGTTTTTTTGCCATTAGGCAAAAAAACGCTGATATGAAACCAGCCTAAATCCTATAAAGACATACAAATTGCCCCCCTCCCCTTCATTATGTAGTAATCCTTGTGTATATGTCCCCCATCCTGTATATATGTCCCCATCCTGGTATATATGTCCCCATTGTTTATATGGCCCTCATCCTGTTATATATGTTCCTCATCCTAGTATATATGATCCACATCTTAGAATATATGTATCCCATCCTGGTATATATGTTCCCCAAACTCAGCGCAGTCTGGTATATATGTTCCTCATTCTGGTATATGTCACGCCTCGGGGCAGCCGAGCTGCTCGGATCCGGGCAGTCCATGGCTCGAGGGGTCCCGGACCCGAGGGCACCGTCGAACAGTTTTAAATGAAAAATAAAAATAAAAGACCGACTACGCCACTCGGGGTTTTCGGCCAGGGATGATAGGGCGCGGCTGCAGGTTCCCACTGGGGATGATGGATGGGTGCAGATTGGAAGGTGGAGCCCTCCACAATTAGGACTTTCCCTCAGGGGTAGGTAAAGGGTTAACGTGGAGGCGCGCGGCAATGAAGCAGTCCAGACAAGGAGCAGTTTGATGGTGTTTACTCACTGGTTCGAAGCCCTGAGACGTACTGGATTCCAGGTGCACCCTTGTCCAGATGGCTGTGCCTGCCAACCTGGTGCCACTCTCCACCTGTGCACTCCTGTGTATGTGGGCCCTCCCTGCCGTGGAGGACTTGGAGGTCCTCCTGGTGTCTGGGTCCTGCCGCAGGCAGCTTGGACTATTTAAGGGAATATGTCCCGGTCCCCACTTTGCTGCTGATGCCTCGGACGTTAAAGGGTGGCAGATGAGTCCTGGAAACCCACCCAACTGACAGAGTTAACAGACGGCTTGAGGTCTGTGTCTGTTCTGGGGATTGGCACCCCTGCGTGCAAAGTGCTGTGAACTTTGGATGTCCACCCACAGGGTCCCACTATCTTTGGGGCTTGCTCTCTCACTCCACAGCTACTTTCCTCCTCTGAGTAGCTGTTCTTACAACTCAGGTATTTGCAGTCTCTTTCCTTCTTTCTATGTGTCTCAAGAGTCCCTGGTCTATCTTGACACCGTTCTTACTACTCCTCTCCTCACAACCTACTACTTCCTCCTCCTTAACTCTTCTGACTGGTTCACTGTCTACCCACACTCCCCAGGTCACGATCTCCTCCCCCAGGTCTGGTCTCTTCCTCCCAGTTGGCTGCCTGTTATCTAACAGTGCCCAGCCCTGTCATCTGGGTAGGTGAGGCTCCCAGCCGGGTACAGAGAGTGTAAATGTCCTGGTGTGCTAGTATGTGTGTAGTGGCTGGCACAGTTATGTTGGACGTGGGCTGTTACCTTAATTGTTACCTTATTTTTGTGACACCTGGTTACCGCAGGGGCGTCACATATATATGATCAACTTCCTGGTATATATGTACCCTATTCTGGTATATATGTCCTCCATGCTGAGCTCATCCTGGTATTTATGTCCTCATCCTG
This sequence comes from Anomaloglossus baeobatrachus, assembly GCF_048569485.1. NCBI lineage: Eukaryota > Metazoa > Chordata > Amphibia > Anura > Aromobatidae > Anomaloglossus > Anomaloglossus baeobatrachus. The sequence goes on from NC_134355.1 coordinate 380,757,411, forward strand.
GGCCCATTATGGTATACATGGTCTCCCATCCTGGTCTATATGTCCCCCATCCTGGTATATATGTTGTCCATCTTGGGCCCATCCTGTTATATATGTCCCCATCAAGGTATACAAGGTCCCCAGATTTATTTTATTTTTTAAAATTATAGAAATAGTGAATCTCACAAGAAGAAGACAGGAATCACAACCAGCACTGGACACCAGACGCATTTCGATCAGGAACTGATCTTAGACTTGGTATGTGAATAGGTCACCACACCAACTTAAATGAATCACATTCATTATAAGAAATTAGTGACATGTGTGAGAGACAGCCTACACAGAAAACACATAACATGAACAAATAAAACTTTTCATAAAATACCGGCTAAATGGACAAAAAATATGGAAATATCAGTGCTCTTAACCCGCTGCATATAAAAAATTCATTTATTAATAGTGAGACATAACTTCCGTTTTAATTTTTTAATTCAATTTTTAGAAGAAACTAAAGAAGAAACTGTAGCAGCCAGGAACTCTTTCAGATGCAGTCAATCAATATTGAACAGCGCCTTCTAAATAGAAATTATACACTTTGGTCTTTAAGACGAGCAAAAAAATATTGTTTCCCAAAAAAATAGATCAACATTAATTAATGGATCATATTCCTCCAAAAAAAATCCAAATCTGATATTCCAACTTAGTGCTCACTTATAGCAGCTCTTATAAAAGTTATTTCTGATATTGTTCACAAAAATCTCCATTTTCTTAAGGAATATCCTATTATCAATTCTATCCTAAAAAATGGTATTAGAGTTGTTTCTAGAAAAGCACCGACATTGGGACAATTTCGTTCACCTAGTCTCATTAAAGCTCATGATCAGGCCTGCTCTAGAAAAATGTGGCTGAATACAAAAGGAAATTTCAGGTGTGGCTCTTTCCCATGCAAAACATGCTCTTTTTCAGTAAAAAACATGATTTTGACAATTTTGATCACAGTAAATCATACAAAATCCAGAGCTTCATGAATTGCAACACTGACTTTGTGGTCTATATTATTTTTTGTAACGTCTGTGATGTCAAATATGTAGATTCAACTAAAATAAAACTAAAATGTAGAATCAGAGAACACCTATATGACATAACAGAGAGTTCAAGTAGAAATATTTCTAATGCGGCAAAACATTTTGTCAGTGTTCACAATCAAAAGACTTAGGGGCACTTTCCGCACTACAACATCGCAAGCCAATGCTGCGATGCCGAGCGCGATAGTCCCCGCCCCCGTCGCAGCTGCGATATCATGGTGATAGCTGCCGTAGCGAACATTATCGCTACAGCAGCTTCACATGCACTCACCTGCCCTGGGACGTCGCTCAGGCCGGAAACCCGCCTCCTTCATAAGGGGGCGGGTCGTGCGGCGTCATAGCGACGTCACACGGCAGGCGGCCAAGAGAAGCGGAGGGGCGGAGATGAGCGGGACGTAAACATCCCGCCCACCTCCTTCCTTTCGTATAGCCGGCTGGGACGCAGGCTGGAGATGTTCCTCGCTCCTGCGGCTTCACACACAGCAATGTGTGCTGCCGTAGGAACGAGGAACAACATCGTAACATCGGTCTTTCCCAATTCATGGAAATGACCGATGCTACACCGATGATACGATTACGACGCTTTTATGCTCGTTAATCGTATCAAAAATGCTTTACACACTACGATGTCGAGAGCGACGCCGGAAGTGCATCACTTTCAATTTGACCCCACCGACATCGCATCTGTGATGTCGTAGTGTGCAAAGTGCCCCTTAAGGCCCCGTCAAACACAGAGATAAATCTGCGGCAGATCTGTGGTTGCAGTGAAATTGTGGACAATCAGTGCCAGGTTTGTGGCTGTGTACAAATGGAACAATATGTCTATGATTTCACTGCAACGACAGATCTGCCAAAGATTTATCTCTGTGTGTGACGGGGCCTTAACAGCTTTGAAGTTTTTGCTATAGACACTTGTTTTTTTTAGTTTTTTTTTGTTGAACTATAAGCAAATTTAACAATATCAAAAAATTTAATATAGCAGAGAGTTCAAATAGAAATATTCTAAACGTGGTAAAACATTTTGCAAGTTTTTACAACAAAAAAAATAATAGTTTGGAGGTACAGTAATAATACATAAACACTTTTGGGAGATGATTATGAACAGTTGTTGCGAGATGGGAAACTCCTTGCTTCTTTTTCTTTAAATATATAAATAGTGCATGGCTTGAATGTAAAAAGTGAAGTTATGTCTCACTATTAATAAATGATTTTTTCATATGCAGCGGGTTAAGATCATTGATATTTCCATCATTTTGTCCATTTAGCAAGTATTTTATGAAAAGTTTTATTTGTTCATGTTATGTGTTTTCTGTGTAGGCTGTCTCTCCCACACATCACTAATTTCTTATAAGAATGTGATTGATTTATGATGACCTATTCACATACTCTCCAAGTCGAAGATCAGATTTTGATCAAAACGCGTCTGCTGTCCAGTGCTGGTTGTGACTCCTGTCTTTTTCTTGTGAGATTCACTATTTTCTAAAATTTTAAAGAATCCTATAAAGTAGCGGATTTTATTGAATTTTTTCTCCCAAAGATGGTTCCTTTTTCTTCACTTCTTGATACATACGCTGATAACAACAGCGGGATCCCGCGCTTCTATGGTGTTGGAAGATTAAACGCTGAAGTATGTGGTGAGCTGGACTATTTTTATTATCCATGGTCCCCATCCTGGTACATATGGTCCTCTTCTTGGTGTATATGGTCCTCATCCTAGTATATATGGCCCCATCCTGGTATACATGGTCCCCATCCTGATATATATGGTCTTCCTCCTGGTTTGTATGGTTCTCATCCTGGTATACATGGTCTGTTACTGTCGCTAATGCATAATTAAAAAAAATTCTACTCACTTTCCCTCAGCTCCTACATTTCCTGATGACAACTGTAGCCGGCGCACAATGGCTGGCAGCTGACATCAGAGTGCACGCCATGGCGCATAATGTCACTGTCAGGTACCGCCCCCAGTCATAGTACAGATGTCTGCTGCCAACAGACACTGTTTTGCTGGCAGTGTGGTTTGCAGTGTACTGACCCGGTGGGTCTCTGTGCTGTGATGCATTTTAGCTTGTTGTGTCCTCTCGGATGCACATCCATCTGAAATAGGCACTGGGGTTGGCGGGCCCCTGTACCCCCGGACCCTGCCGCGGTCTATGTGACCACAATCCCTACCTGCACTCCTCTCCTCACCTCATCCAGCAACTATTGGTTGCTCAGGTTAGATCAGGTATTGTAAAAATAAAACATTCTCCCAGGACATACTAAATCTATTTTACTGTATATTTAGCTTTGCAATGCACAGTAATTTAGCTGTATTTTGTACAAGATATGGGACATGGCTTCCTTGCCTTCAACAAACAGCTCCAAATGCTTCCCCCACGGCTCACATTGTATGTGACTGTTATGTAAGTTGGCAACTCCCGACCCCTTGTCTATCAGCCTCAGTGTTCCAGGAAACTCAGTGAGTTTTCAACTATTTATATTACAATAACATGTAGTACAAAAAAGGGCAGATGCACTTTTCTGCAATATAGCTTACTGTTGCCCTTGTCCACATGGCCACATAATCGCACATTACTAAATAAACTAAAGGACACCATTGGTCACTGAACAGAGCAAGGAAAAGGGAGGCAGAGTAAATATACCGCGATGCCTGTGCTTCTGGAATGAGGCAAACTAAGTTCTGTCTCACAAACTTTATGTGCCAGTCGGATTGCCACTGCTGCCCTCACCTGGTTTATCTTTTGCAAAGGCCCGCATGACACTCTACATCACGCTCGCAAAGTCAGAGAGACCGATTTCACAGGCAGAGGTTGGAAGGGGCAGAACCCAGCGCTGCCTGGCCGCTTCTAGTGAAAGTACAGGTACAGTGCAGCTTATCTCTCACTAAGAGGAGCCGGTGCCCTGCCCCCATCCCTGTCAGTCGTAGTCGCAGTCACGACTTCTGCGAGGCAGTGTTAATACACTGCTTCATACAGTGCTTTGCATATTCCACAACTGTTCAAAGCCAGAATATGGATCACCTTACTAAAGAGAAACGACAATCTATCATTACTTTAGGACATGAAGGGCAGTCAATCCAAAACATTTCTAAAACCTTGAAGGTATCCTCAAGTGCACTAATAAAAATGATTCAATGCTATGAATAAACTGACACTCATGAGCAGCAAAGGAAGACCAATAACTACTTCTACAACCTTAGAAAGTACTAATCTAGTCCAAATAGAGCCAAACTTGCTTTTCAAAATTCAAATGGTGCTTTTTCCTGTTACGGTCACCGAGGAGCACACCCACTGGGTCGTACACCAGACTCCCCTGGAGGAGCTAACCTCGAGCTAACCTCTATACAAAGGGTGTCAGGTGCAGCCCCATGGGGTCGAAATGCCCGACTGCCAGGACCAGTGGTATCGGTTCTTACAGACAGAATGGTCTCTGAAGTCCAGTAGGAGTGTGCACAAAAGTAACGGCATGGATGGGGAATCACAAGTGTTGCAACAGGATGTGGTATGCTGGATTTGGCAGCATGGAGGTAATGGCTCAGACAAGACAGTAAGGAGGTGGAGACTCAAATGTGGCAGCATGGAGGTGGTGGTATCAGTAGGCTCTAAGAAGAGACACAGATTTAGCAGGTAAAGGAAACTAGCACTAGGACACGTGACGCGGGACTTTACACAGTAACGGGTATGGGACCTGAGCACTAGCAGTGCACTAAGGATAGGTAATGTTGCTCAGGCATCTCCCCTGAGGGAGGAGAGTCTTAAATACCTTAAGGGTGAGAGCTGACCTCAAGGGTAACTTCAAGGTAATAGGACATCAGCCCTTTAAGAAAGAGGGCGTGGCCGCGCGCACCCTTTGGCACTCCCAGAAGGCCTCTGTGTGGCCTGGAAGCAGTAGGAGGCTGCGGCAGGCCCCAGGGCAGGAACGGGACCCACGGACCCGCCAGTCCAGTGAGCAGAATAGCACACCACCGAGGCTTGAGAGTGGGGGCGTGCGGGGGCGCCATGCCAGGAGCGGGCGCTTCATTTCCCTTCTGAGGCCTGCGGTTTGTCCAAACAGAACTTTCTGAGTACATGTGGGGTATCACTGCGCTCATAAGAAAATGGGTATCAAACTGTGGGGTCTACTTTTTGTGTTACCTCTTGATAAAAATTGAGAAAATTTATACTAAAGCAACATGTTTGTGAAAATAAAAAAATGTTCAATATGACAATCTAATGTTATCAAATTCTGTGAACTACCTGTGGGTTCAAAATACTCACTATACCCCTACATAAAATCCTTGAGGGGGGTCTAGTTTCCAAAATGTAGTCACTTGTGGGTGCTTCTGCTGTTTAGATACCTTATGGGCCCTGTAAATGCAACATGGTGCAATCTGTTTCAGCCAAATTTTGCTTTCCAAAATTCAAATATTCGGTTCCTTCGGTTCCAGGCCCTCCCATTTGTTCAAACAGAACTTTCTGACTACATGTAGGGTATCAGCATGCTCATAGTAAAGTGGGTAGCAGATTTTGGGGTCCCTTTTTACTGTGTTATTACTTCTACACTTTCCATACCAGGAAAGTTCTTTGAACAAATTATTAAACAACATTTATGTAAGTACCTGGATGAGAATGAAGTGATTAACCAAAGCCAGCATGGGTTTGTAACTAATAAGTCATGTCAGACTAACTTCATTTCCTTCTATGACAGAATCACTGACTGAGTGGATCTGGGAAATGCAGTAGATATAGTATATTTTGACTTCAGCAAAGCATTTGAAAAAGTATCTCATACAATCCTTATTGAAAAAATGACCAAGTGTGGAATGGACAAGGCAACTGTTCGATGGATTCCTAACTGGCTTAGTGATCGGAGTCAAAGCGTGGTCATAAATGGCTGCACATTTAGTTGGAAGACTGTCTCAAGTGGGGTACAACAGGGCTCTATCCTGGGCCCCGTGTTGTTCAACATCTTATAAATGATTTAGATAAAGGAATTAAGGGTAAACTGATTAAATTTGCTGATGACACAAAACTAGGAGGAATAGTAATACTAGAGAAGAGAGAGCGGATTCAACAAGATATAAACAAGCTGGAACAATGGGCAGCAACTAACAGAATGGTTTTTAACAGGGAGAAATGCAAAGTCATACATCTTGGCAAAAATAATGAAAAGAGCATATACAGCATGGGAGGAATAGAGCTATCAAGCAGAATGTGTGGAAAAGACTTAGGGCGGCTTTGCACGTTGCAACATCGCACGTGCGATGTCGGTGGGGTCAAATCGAAAGTGATGCACATCCGACGTCACTTTCGACAACGTTGTGTGTAAATTCTAGATGATACGATTAACGAGCGCAAAAGCGTCGTTATCATATCATCGGTGCAGGCTCCGCCTTTTCCATAAATACGCTGCCGCGACAGGTACGATGCTGTTCCTCGTTCCTGCAGCAGCACACATCGCTGTGTGTTACGCCGCAGGAGCGAGGAACATCACCTTACCTGCCGCCGGCGGCTCTACGGAAGGAAGGAGGTGGGCGGGATGTTTACATCCTGCTCATCTCCGCCACTCCGCCGCTATTGGACGCCTGCCGTGTGACGTCGCTATGATGCCGCACGACCCGCCCCCTTAGGAAGGAGGCGGGACGCTGGCCAGAGCGACGGTCGCAGGGCAGATGAGTGCATGTGAAGCTGGCATAGCGATAATTTTCGCTACGCCAGCTATCACAAGATATCATATCTGCGACGGGGCGGGGACTATCGCGTGCGACATCGCAGCATCGGCTTGTGATGTCGCAACGTGCAAAGCCCGCCCTAGGTATACTAAAAGATCACAGACTGAACATGAGTCAACAGTGTGATGCATCAGCAAAATAGGCAAACACCATTCTAGGATGTATTACCAGAAGCATACATTCTAGATCACGTGAAATTATTATCTCCTTTTACTCCTCTTTAGTCAGACCTCATCTGGAATATTGTGTCCAGTTCTGGGCACCACATTTTAAAAAAGACATCAACAAACTGGAGCAAGTTCAGAGAAGAGTGACCAGAATGGTCTACAAACTATGTCCTATAAGGAACGGTTACAGGATTTAGGATTGTTTAGCTTGCAAAAGAGAAGACTGAGAGGAGACCTAATAGCTGTCTAAAAATATCTTAAAGGCTGTCATACTGTAGAGGGATCAGTTTTATTCTCATTTTCACAAGGAAAGACTAGAAGCAATGGGATGAAACTGATGGGGAGGAGACACAGATTAGATATTAGAAAAAACGTTTTGACAGTGAGGGTGATCAACGAGTGGAACAGGCTGCCACAAGAGGTGGTGAGTTCTCCTTCAATGGAAGTCTTTAAAAAAAGTTTGGATGGACATCTGTCTTGGATGATTTAGTGAATCCTGCTTTGAGCAGGGAGTTGGACTAGATGACCCAGGAGGTCTATTCCAACTCTACCATTCTATGATTCTATGATTCTAAAAGTGAATAAATTGGGGCTAGAGCATCATTTTTAGGTAAAATGTTTTGTTTCTTTTTCCTTCTACATCTATTTAGTTCCTGTGAGGCCCCTGAAGGGTTAATAAACTTTTGCCATGTGGCTTTGAGCAGTGTGAAGTGTGCAGTTTTTAAAATGGTGTCACTTTTGGGTATTTTCTGTCACTTAGGCCTCTCAAAGTTACTTGTGCTGTGGTCCCTAAAAATTAGTTTTGACAAAATAAGAAATTGCTGATGAACTTTGAAAACTTCTAACTTTCTAACCCCCAAAAAATTTGTTTAAAAAATTGGGCTGATGTAAAGTATACATGTGGGAAATGTTATTTATTAACTATTTTATGTGCTTTATTAACTATTTTATTTTAACTCTCTGGTTTAAGGGCACAAAATTAAAAGTTTAAAAATAGTAAAATTTTCCAAATTTTCATCCAATTTCCAATTTTTGTCACAAATAAACACAAAAAATATCGTCCTAAATTTACCAGTAAAATGAAGTGCAATATTTCACGAAAAAACAATCGCAGAATTATTCGGATCCTTTGAAGCGTTCCAGTTGTTAACTCATAATGTGACTATAGTCAGAATTCTAAAATTTGGCCTAGTCATTAAAGTCAAAATTGGCTTTGTCCTTAAGGGGTTAAATTGCTTTAATTATTTTGCATGAAAATAAACAAGTTTGTAATTAACTTGACTTTTATGTCTGATGTCACTCTCCTGCAATATTTATCTTATATAGTGTACTGACACCTCCATGGACCTGCTCAGACACTGTCTCAACATGTGCAGTAATTATATTAAATTTAAGGAGTTAACTCTTAACATATCAGTTAGCTCTCTTTAGCCTAATAATTTGTATACTGCAGTCAGCTGCTCACAACCATTCCTTTCATCTCCTGAAAAGCTGCCATGAAAACTCTTGCGAAATCACTAACCTACAACATGGATACTTTCCGATCAAGACCCGTAATCACAGCTTTAACTGTCCTGGTCCTGACTGACTGTCCTTGACTGGGGTAAGATTTGTGGCAAGGCACACTGAAGTGTACTCCACTTGTTAAACGCACCAGATTCGATTGACTCCAAAATGTCCCATTATCAATACTAGCGTTAAACTTATCAGTCTCGATGAATCAATATCTTACTATATCATAAAGAGCTTCTCATTAACCATAATCCATGGTAAAACTGTGGAGAGAAAAAGCACAATAGGGTCTTACCCGGTATATATCCGGGGAAAATAAAAGGAATGCACTCACCTTAAGGAGTTGTGACAGTCACAACTCCTATGAAAGCTCTTATGTTGTTGGGATGAAATCTGCTGCAGCCCCCGTGGTTGATAACAGAGAACAATAGAGAAGGGGTTTATGCCGCACTATTCATCAGGAAGGAGAACAGAGAGATGATCAATGTTCCTTTATTGTGGCTTGCGTCTACGTGTTTCAGGAGCTCTGCTCCCTTCATCAGGACATACAGCACAAAAACAACATATCTCTATTGTTGTTTTTGTGCTGTATGTCCTGATAAAGGGAGCAGAGCTCCTGAAATGCGTAGACGCAAGCCACAATAAAGGAACATTGATCATCTCTCTGTTCTCCTTCCTGATGAATAGCACGGCATAAACCCCTTCTCTATTGTTCTCGGTTATTAACAATAATCCATGACAGTTTTACTTTTACAAGGTCCACATTAATTGAAGGAGAGTTCCAAGCTCTTCCAAAAGTAATTCTGGAAGTAAGAAAAAGGTAAAAAAAGGACCCACCAAAGAGGAAGATATTTTTTGTAAGGCTAAAGTACAATAATTTGAGCAACCACACATTATGTTTAGCAAGATGGCAACCACGCTCTCTCAAAAAATTTTTCACAGCTCTTTATTCATCCATTGTGCAAAGTGATGGATTAAGAGCTTCCACATCAATTGAACACAGTATGGTCTCATTATCAAGTATGACATCCTCGATTTTTCTCAAAAAGTCAGTAGAGTCTAGGGTGAAGGAATTCAAAGCACCCACAAATGGCTTCAAAATGTGGTCAAGGTAGATGCTATTGTTTTGACAAAGGCCACCCACCCCCCAAGACAATTGGTAAGCCTTTCAGGGGCGTGAGGCCTTTGTGGACCTTGGGGAGACAATAAAAAGTGGCCAAAGTAGGATGTGAAGGGAATAGAAACTCAAATTAATTTTTATCAATTAACTTGTAATTCAAACCGTCTTGTATTAGTTCATTAAGTTCCATTTTGAACTCAGTGAGGGGGTTGTTAGTCAATTTCACATAATTATTCTTGTCTTTAGAGTTGTGTGTGCAGAACTCCAATATATCCTAGGTAATACAGCGAGAAACTTATCATAAGCAGGAGACAGAAGAGATACTGAAGCTACATTACTTAAAGGGAACCTGTCAGCAGATTTGGGGTCACCACCAGTGGGCTCTTATATACAGCATTCTAACATGCTGTATATAATAGCCCAGGCCGCTGTGTAGAACGTAAAAATCACTTTATAATACCTAAACGGATGCTGCGGTGGAGTCGGGTCATAAGGGTGTCTCCGTTCTCCGGTGCCACCGCCTCCTCTTTCGGCCATCTTCGCCCTCCTTCTGAAGCCTTTGTGCATGTCCTTTTTTTACCAGCTCAGGGGCACTGCCATGGGTTGTCTATGTGTACCTTCATATGCCAACTTGCTCCTGAGCTGGTGAGAGGAGAATCTCATCTTCGGGGAAGGGTCCTCTTTTGATCTGGATAGGATCATATTGTGGACACGCTACATAGATGACGTGTTGGTCTTGTGGCGGGGTGACAAGGCTTAATCATAATCCTCTTCGTCTGTTCTTTACAGCACAAAGTGAAGAAAGAGAAATTCCTTTTTGGATATTATGATTACTAAAAATTTGGATGGTACTTTGGCAACCAAGATGTTTTGAAAACCTACCTCATCTAAGTTGTTGTTACGATGGGAGAGTAACCACCCCAAAGCCCTTAAATCTGGCATTCCAAAAGGCAAGTACTAGAGGGTGCGCTGCAATTGTTCGCCACCCCTGAATTTTTCAAAGCAGGCTGATGATTTAAATAGCCGTTTTAGGGAGAGAGGATACCCAGATCCTTTTTTTTCTTGAGCCTATCAAGGAGCACAGTCTAGAGAGAGGACGAGTCTTTTGATCGCTTCCCCCCAAAAGGATGGGACGGTGGAGGGTAAATTTAGATTTTTTTTCTACATATACCAACGGCTCAGCGTAAGTGCGAAAGATTTTGAATAGACATTGGTCTATTCTACAGATGGATATGGACATTGATGATGTCGTGGGATCATACCCCCAGTGTACATACAGAAGAGGTTGCTCCATTGGGGATAGGGTGGTACACAGCCATTTTATCCGCCCACGTGATGATAGCTGGTTACGCTCAGACTCCAAGGAATGTTTCAGGTGCAGTGGGTGTATAGCTTGCCCACATATGAAAACTGGTAGGAGTTTTTCTAGCTCAGTAACTGGCAATCAATATCACTTCAAGGCTTTTATCAACTGTCGCTCTAGAGGAGTGATTTATAAGGCTAGATGAGTTTGCAGCCTGGAATATGTAGGCAAGACGAGCAGAGATTTCAGGAGGCGTGTTGGGAAACATCTCAGAGATGTAGCAAACAAGAGAGATACCCCCTTGGCTAAACACGTCCAAATAATGCACAATGGAAATGTTTCTGGCCTCACTTTCATGGGTATTGATCTCATTGATTATCCGATCTGGGATGGTGACTGGGATCGCAAAATCCTCCAACAAAAGTGCAGGTGGATTCATACACTTAAAACACAGACACCGCTGGGTCTGAATGAGACCCTGACTTTCAGCTGTTTTTTATAACAATAGGGTCTCTTAGGGACCCCAGGGCTAGCCGCCGCGGAACGGGGGCACCCGGTACTTTATGGTGTTGTTACACTCCGTTGGTAGATAGGGAATAGTAATAGGGTATTGTAGGGACCTTTTTAGTAATTTTTGATAACTAATACGTTTAAATAGTGTATTTAACCATCATTCATTATTCTCATACATCACCCTGTTCATATCCATCCGGTTTGTTCCACTTGTCTATGACCATGTTGTAAGTTGTTTCTTAGGTTATATTGGGCTCCTTGTCTGATTTTTGATAGTATATTTGATTCTCCAAATGTTTTAATTCCTCTGTCTTTGATTGTTGTGAATACCTGCCTTAATCTAATTTGCGTGTTTTCATCTTTGAATAGTGTTTATCCCCCTGTAGGACAATTAAGTATATCAGTATACAATCATCCTTTCCCTAATTAGGTGGTTTGGTATAATGTCTGGATTTTTGGCATTTGTTATACCTATGTCTTATATACTGGAGATATTGTTATTTGTTTTTGATAACATTCCTCCCCTTCTATAATGGCTGTTTGCACAGGATCTGGGCAAATTGCCATCCTGTATTACCTTAGTAATAAGGCCTGATTATTCTGCCTCTATTATGGTAACTGCATCTGGGAGTAACAAATTGGAGCGCAGTATGTCCAGTATGTTCCAGAAAGTATCCTAGTAACGGGATCTGAATCATTAGCTATGCCCTGGGTGGTGACGTCCGGGGTGTACAACTTGGAGCGCATGATCAATAGGCATGCATTCCAGCGCCGGACACTGACAACATCCGGCAACACAACTTCCTGGTGCATCAGCTCTTACCCTCCCCCTTGTCCGGAATCAAGTGAGGACTCCCAAGCCTCCTCTGGTCTGTTAGATGGAAGGCGGTCACCTTATCTGGGAGTGACACCACAGTGGGCGGAGATTATATCCGCCCTCAGAACATTTAAGGGCGGCAATTTCAAAGCCCTGTGCGCTGTGTTATGCCTGGACATATTATGGTGGAGGTCTGTATTATTCTGAAGGTAGGACCTGGTTCTTTTATATGCTGAGTTCTTTGTGCATGCTTTGTTAACAAATTTTGGTTGGCAATATTTTGACCATGTTGCTCCTTTTGCAGCTTCTGCTTTCCTGGCCACTATCCCCTGATGAGTAAGCTATTTATGAAACGCGTTGGGAGGTCTAGGAGCATTTAAGGTCAGATTGTTTCCACTGAGGGGTATTGTGGAGGTGTTGTTTTGGCCCCCCCCCCTCTATTGGACAACACATCTTTTTTGATTCAATTCTCCTCAGTGTGTAGTTATGACCATGTGTTTGTTTCGGTGACACTTCTCTATCAACACTGGAGGGTGCTTTATATTGTGATCATTTGCATTTTTGGTGTACACATTATTATGGACATCGGTTGGATACATTTGATGTTGCATTTGTGTAATTAACATCTGTGTACACTTTGAGTGATTTGTTTTGGGACCAGTTTCTCTTACTCTAAAGGGGGCTTTACATGCTACGACATCGCTAATGCGAACTCGTTGGGGTCACGGAATTGGTGACGCACATCCGGCCGCATTAGCGATGCCGTTGCGTGTGACACCTATGAGCGATTTTGCATCGTTGCAAAAACGTGCAAAAAACGCTCATCGGTGACATGGGGGTCCATTCTCAAAAATCGTTACTGCAGCAGTAACGAGGTTGTTCCTCGTTCCTGCGGCAGCACACATCGCTCCGTGTGACACCGCAGGAACGAGGAAGCTCTCCTTAACTGCCTCCCGGCCGCTATGTGGAAGGAAGGAGGTGGGCGGGATGTTACGTCCTGCTCATCTCCGCCCCTCCGCCTCTATTGGGCGGCCGCTCAGTGACATCGCTGTGATGCCGCACGGACCGCCCCCTTAGAAAGGAGGTGGTTCGCCGGTCACAGCGACGTCGCCGGGCAGGCAAGTATGTATGACGGGTCTGGGCAATGTTGTGCGGCACGGGCAGCGATTTGCCCGTGTCGCATAACAGATGGGGGAGGGTACCCATACTAGCGATATCTGGACCGATATCGCAGTGTGTAAAGCGGCCTTAAGGCTATGTGCCCATGGGACTCTGTATCTACGGATTTTTCTACATCAAAATGCGCAGCTTTACCCCGGAATCCGCACCTTTTCATAGGTGCGGATTTGATGCGGATTTGACGCAGATTTTGTGATTTTTTTTTTTAATTCAATTGAATAGGCAAAATCCGCACGAAAATCCGCAACAATAATTGACATGCTGCAGATTTTTCCGCACGAAAATCCGCACGATTTCCGTTGCGGAAAAATCCGCAGCATGGGCACAGCATTTCCCAAATGCCATAGAAATGGCTGGGGAGTAGCTGTGCTGCAGATTTCTGGAAAATCCGCGGCTTTTCGCGAGAAATCCGCGGCAAAATCCCTGCATTTTCCGCAGCGTGGGCACATAGACTAAAGCTATGTGCCCACGCTGCAAAAAATGCGCGGATTTTGCAGCGGATTTCTCACGGAAAAGCCACGGATTTTCCAGAAATCTGCAGCACAGCTATTCCCCAGCCATTTCTATGGCAATTGGGAAATGCTCTGCCCACGCTGCGGATTTTTCCGCAGCGGAAATCGTAGCATGTCAATTATTGTTGCGGATTTTCGTGCGGATTTTGCCTATTCAATTGTAAAAAAAAAAAAAAAAATCACGAAATCCGCAACAAAATCTGCGTCAAATCTACGTCAAATCCGCATCAAATCCGCACCTATGAAAAGGTGTGGATTCCGGGGGAAAGCTGCGGATTTTGATGCAGAAAAATCCGCAGATACAGAGTCCCGTTGTGGCCAGCCTAAGGCACACCTGTGCAATAATCCTACTGTCATCAGCATCTTGATATGCCACACCTGTTAGGTGGGGGTCATTCCATTTAAAGTGAGCCAATGCAATTTTTTATATATATTTTTAATTTTTTAGAGATTTTGTTCTTTGGTAATTGAGTCTTAATCGGGCTTTACATGCAACGACATCGCTAGCGAGATGTCATTGGGGTCACGGAATTCGTGATGCACATCCGGCATCGTTAGTGACGTCATTGCATGTGAAATGCACGAACGACCGTTAACGATCAAAATTACTCACCTAATCGTTGACCGTTGACACGTCGTTCTAATCCCAATTATTGTTGCTGTTGCAGTACGCAGGTTGTTCGTTGTTCCTGTGGTAGCACACATCGCTATGTGTGACACCGCAGGAACATCACCGTACCTGCGGTCGCCCACAATGAGGAAGGAAGGAGGTGGGCGGGATGTTCGGCCCGCTCATCTCCGCCCCTCCGCTTCTATTGGGCGGCCGCTTAGTGACGCCACTGTGACGCCAAACGAACCGCCCCCTTAGAAAGGAGGTGGTTCGCCGGCCACAGCGACGTCACTAGGCAGGTACGTCCGTGTGACGGGTTTTAGCGATGTTGTGTGCCGTAAAACCGATGGGGGCGGGTGCTTTCACCAGCGACATCGCTAGCGAATGCAAAATATGAAGAAAAAAATTCTATATACTTTGGTTTTCTTAAAATAAATTAAAAAAAATGCAAATGTGTGTGTTGCACTCAGAACTCTGCAGGCTTCCTCCCAATATATCACAAGAGTATTTTTTAGTATTTTACTCATGCAGACTCAAATGCAAAATTTTAATCAGCTGTTGCGATGACTAGTGGGGAACCAGGATTCCTAAGCTGTCCCTCAAGCCAGGGGGCCCTGGCTGAGTCACTTTCCTGGCTCTGCTCCTGACCAGTCTTGATCTCATTCCCCTCCACCTCCCCCTAGGGAGGGACGGGACAGGAGTGTGATGAAACCCACTGATAAAGACAGACAAGGAAAAATCAAAACTCTGTCACACAGCATGCACACAAAGGTTAAGACAATAAGAGATTCAAAAGGAAACACAAGAGCAGGAGGGAAGCTACTAAACAACAGCAGTAAAATCCACAACTGTCACGGATGTGATAGGGAAATATGGCGCACGATGTGACACACACAACACAACACAAGAGGTACACTGGGAACACTTTAACAATGGTGGGCCCTAGCGTTATTGAGAGGGAAGATGGACACCTCCTGCACTTACCTGCAACTGTACTCTGCACTCTTAGCCAGTCCTTATACAGGTTCCTCACCTGTCACCGAGCAGGAACCTGAAGCCCTTAGTGACCCTACAATAGTCTTGACTAGTGAGTGGAGAGGTAAAGGATGCTAGCCCCACAACTGCACTAAAACAACACACAAGGGAAAGAAAGAAAGCCATGGACCCCATAGGGGGGAGGGGCGACATGACCAGAGGGAAGGGAGGGAGTGAGGGGTTAATAAAGTTATAATGAGGGGCATTATGGGAAGATACAGGGGATTGGTGGAAAAAGGGTCCCTGTGGGGGAGGGGGGGGAGTTTATAAGTGATGAGGGAGAGTCTTACCTCCCCTTTTGGACTCTGGACGGCGACAGATTCTGACCGGACCTAGGACCAAGACCAGGACCGACTAGCCATCTCCAGGATTCATGGCGGACCTCCAGGAACTGAATCGGATGATCCGAGTGGCGATGGCGGTGCACGGGGCCCAGGCAGTGCAGTCTCACTTCAGGGCTGCCTGGGTTTCCCCGTCGGCACCTGCCCCTTGCTCCCCCCCTCACCGTGGGCGGCGTTCCAGGACCCCTGTCAGGTACTCTCCGGGCACGGGGGGAGCGAGGAGGCCCAGTGAGAGCCCCCCTCGGGACCCTCCGCGGCGGGGCGGGCAGCGGCAGCTCCCTGCGTCTGCTCCGGCCGCGGGGAGGAATCTCCGGCGAGGCCGCGACGGCCGAGAAGGGGGCGTGGCCAGCCCGGGGCCTTCTACCGGTCTCAGGCCTCGGGCTGGAGTACAGAGCCCAGCGGCGTCTCCCGGCCGGGAGCGAGCCCGGCGACGGACGGAGGCCAGCGGCGGCCTGGATAGCGGTGGGCCCGGCCTGGGGCCTACTTCCGGTCCCAGGCCGCGGGCTCAATTTTGCAGGCCGGCGGCAGCCCGGGAACCGGGCCGTGCCCAGCGTGAACCGGAGGCACGGAGAGGGGGCGTGTCCAGCCTGGGGCCTGCTCTGGACGCCGGGCCCCCGGCGGTGGTGCACGTCCCGGCGGCTGCTTCTGGACAGGAGTGTGCCCGGCTGACGATGGAGGCCAGCAGTACCCCCCGAGGACGGTGGGGGGGCCGGGCGCAGGCAGCCAGCAGGGGGACCGGTGTGGGCAGGCGCCACCCGGATACCTGTACGGCTGCAGAGGGCAGGAGGGACGGCGGGAGCCCCGCAGGGACCGCCAGGTCCCTCAGGTCATCAGCACTGCGCCCGGCGGCCGCGGTCTCCCTCAGGCGGGGGAGGACCCAGCGGGAGTTCTCGGTCGGAGGCCCTGGAGGGCAGGAACCGGCGGTGGGGAGCCCCCTGAGCTTGGGGAGAGGCTCCTCCAGGAAGAGGACTCGGTCGGCGGCGGCCCAGGGGACAGGACGGTCTTGTGGGCTGTCGCCGCACAGAAAGCAGAGGACGCCCACCGCCAGTGTCCACGCAGCTGCCCAGGAGGGTGGCTGTGGTGGTGGAGACGCATCGGCTGCGTCCTCTGGAGCTGGGATGGTGGAGGACGGCTACAGTGAGGAAGAAGAAGGAGCCCTCAGGTCGGGGGATGAATTAGAGGAGCCGATGGCGGACGACGTCGCAGTATCGAATTCCATCTCCGCGTCACGGTCGGGTGAGCTAGCCGTGGATTCGGCATTGTTTGCGGCGCGGAGTGCTGGTGCTGGGGAGGTGGCTGCGGGCACGGCAGCGCCAGAGGGGTCAGCTTTGCTTAGCCAGTTGCTGGGGCTTTTGCAGGGTTTAGCGCGAGCGCCGGCGGCGGCCTGGACGGGGTCGGCGGTGGATGGCGCAGCGGCGGCTAGCGGCGAGAAGGAGCCGGTGGGGGCGGGTGTAAGTAGCGGAGTAGTGGAGCCTGCAGGCGATAAAGCGGGAGAAAAGGAGAAGGAAAAAGAGGATGAGGTGGTGCGGCTGGATGATAGGGCTAAGAGCGAGGTGTATGTGTGCTTTGAGGGACCGCTAGGGGCGCACCTCAAAAAAGAGGTGAGGGAAAAAATTTGGAAAGGGGAGTATGTGGAGATATTTTCCTTACTACCCCTGGAAAAATTTAACCTAGACAAGGTGAAGCCGAGCGATTCCAAGAAGGAAAAAGAGGAGGAAGAAAAACGCCGCTATAGGCTCATTCCTCGTTCCTTTTCCAATTGGTTGCAGGCGTTCGCAATTTTGGCTAGCGTGGTAGGGGAAAAGGATCCGGAGCACTGCTCGGCTCTATTCAGCTATATGGATGCAATCGGGGAGGCGTATCGCACGTACGGGGGCTTGGCATGGCTGCGGTATGATGAGCAGTTTAGGCAGCGGAAGGCGTTGCGGCCCGGCATGCGGTGGGATCATAAGGACATTTCCTTATGGATGCGCTTAATGGCGGCCCCGAGCCAGCCCTTTCGTGGCGGTGCCGGGGGAACGGGAGCCGGGCCCTCGGGGATCCAGAAAAAGGGTTTGTGCTGGCAATTTAACGAAGGCCAGTGCAAATTTGGTGCAGCATGTAGGGCTCTGGTTAGAGTTTGTTTGTTCTGCCGTTGGGTTTGTTGTTCTTAGTTGCAAATTGGAATGGTGGTGTTGTTTGTTAAAATTGTTTCCTTTACTGTAGGAGTTTGTCTAATCTGGATCCTGGGGCACTCGTTAGTTTTCTGGGGGGCCAGTCGGGCCGACGCTCGTCCGAATGGTCGGCAGTTGGGTGTGGACAGATCGCTGGCGTCGGT
The DNA here is from genome assembly GCF_048569485.1 of Anomaloglossus baeobatrachus. Lineage (NCBI taxonomy): Eukaryota > Metazoa > Chordata > Amphibia > Anura > Aromobatidae > Anomaloglossus > Anomaloglossus baeobatrachus. The sequence goes on from NC_134355.1 coordinate 380,775,614, forward strand.
CAAGTGGATTGGAGTGCGTGGCATGGAATGGAGCAGGGTCGTGCCGGAATTTGAATATTATTGCAGGATGGACAGACCTCCGAACGTGTTGGTTTTACACGTGGGGGGGAATGACCTGGGTTCACGGGCATCCCGCGATCTGATTAGGGACATTAAGATCGACCTATTGCGTTTATGGGCATGGTATCCGGGCTTGATAGTGGTGTGGTCGGATATTGTGGCCAGATTATGGTGGAGGGGGGCTCGGTCGGTTGAGAAGATTAATCACGCCCGGGCACAAGTGAACAGGGTGGTTGCGCGTTTCGTGCGGAGAAACGGCGGTGTGGTGGTGAGGCATGTGGACCTGGAATCGCCGAAGTGGCAGTTTAGGAGGAGTGATGGGGTTCACCTTAATGACATTGGTTCCGATTTATGGGCCCTAGGTTTGCGTGATGGTGTGGAGCAAGCCTTGGGTGTGTGGCGGGTCCAGGCCACGTAAGGTGTGTCCTGTCCTGTGGCGGGGGTAGGTCTGGTCCAGAAGCGGTTGTAAGGGATTGGTAGCTGGACCGAGAGGCACTGTCTTGGTATGGTGTCTCTGGGTTCCGGGAAATTGCAGGCACGGGGTTCTGCAAAGTTTGGGGGGTATTAATCCGTGGGGTGATTAATACCTCATCTCTGGGTCGGAGTGTTGCGGCCAGGGATATTGGTGTAGGAAAGGGTTTCTGGACCGGGCCTACATAGGGTTTCATGTACCGTTTATTATTATTATGTGTTACCTATTATTGTGTGTTTGGGGTCGCCCATTGGACGGCGCCCCCTTGTGTTAGTATGTTAATAATAGGTAATAAAGGCTGCTGTGGCCAATTTGTTTATCCATGTCGCATGCAGTCGGTGTGTTATTTTTAGGTTAAGTTTGGGGGGTATAGTAACCATCACGACCGGAGAATCCTTCCTCAGTGGGCAAGAAAGCCATGGACCCCATAGGGGGGAGGGGCGACATGACCAGAGGGAAGGGAGGGAGTGAGGGGTTAATAAAGTTATAATGAGGGGCATTATGGGAAGATATAGGGGATTGGTGGAAAAAGGGTCCCTGTAGGGGAGGGGGGGGTATGTAAGTGATGAGGGAGGGTCTTACCTCCCTTTTGGACTCTGGACGGCGACAGATTCCTGCCCACCCTCCCTTTTTGTGTTTGTGAGTTTGTTTTAACTATGTTCAAAAATAAAAAGAAAAAAAAAAGAAAGTAAAAAAAAAAAAAAGAAAGAAATTATCGTGAAAGGGATGTATGTTTTGTCGCAGCAGCGGGGGTAGGTCTGGTCCCGAAGCGGTTGTAAGGGATTGGTAGCTGGACCGAGAGGCACTGTCTTGGTATGGTGTCTCTGGGTTCTGGGAAATTGCAGGCACGGGGTTCTGCAAAGTTTGAGGGGTATTAATCCGTGGGGTGATTAATACCTCATCTTTGGGTCGGAGTGTTGCGGCCAGGGATATTGGTGTAGGAAAGGGTTTCTGGACCGGGCCTACATAGGGTTTCATGTACCGTTTATTATTATTATGTGTTACCTATTATTGTGTGTTTGGGGTCGCCTGTTGGACGGCGCCCCCTTGTGTTAGTATGTTAATAACAGGTAATAAAGGCTGCTGTGGCCAATTTGTTTAACCAAGTCGCATGCAGTCGGTGTGTTATTTTTAGGTTAAGTTTGGGGGGTATAGTAACCATCACGACCGGAGAATCCTTCCTCAGTGGTCAAGACAGATGGGGGAAACACGAACAGTCTGCTGCAGCCAGCATCAAGATTGCAGCCTACACTGCAGCTTTCAGAGAGGGTTCCACGAGCTCCTTCCAGCTCCAGGCCAAGTATTCAAATGAGAGTGAATAACTGTCACCCTCTACTGGGAACAGAGGGTATACATAAGAGTGGTTCAAACCGGAAACACCTGGGATGGTAATGAGAAAGCTAGGTGGCAAAGAATACTGACTTTAACCCTCTCCTCCCCAAAGTTAAGGAAAAGATATTTAACTACAGTGGTGAGCATAGCAATGGCTTTCCAGCCCTGAATCTGTCACATGTCTCAAATACAAAGAGACAGCTGTGACAACAACCGCACCAAGCAATAAGCACAGCTATCTCCAGAAAATCTGGGACACCACACCTCAGAGACCAACAAAGACAAACTATAGCTGGCATGGCTGGATGGATGCAATCAGCATAAATGGAAGGGGAGCAGATGTGAGAGGCCTCTCCACAACATGTGATCAAAAGAGCAAGCAGATCAGCAGAGATTAACTCTTACTAATCTGCCTTTGACTCAGCACACAGCAGGTCCACACCTGAGTCTGCCTGTGTTGATCCCAAACACCAGAGAAACCATCAGGTGGAGCGTCAGAATCTGCAATCTGAACAGGGCCCGATGCCACCATGACAGTTGGTGAAGTTTGTGCAAACTCTGTGTGACACAAGCATATCCAAAAATCAATACGATATAGAAGTTTTGAAAAATGGATATGTGCCTCCTATTCTCCCAGCCACATTTGTATCAAAAGTTGGGATTTCAAAAGGATCATATTTCAAAACATACAGTAACTATATGAAAAAGGTCAATTTGAATATGTTGAATTCGGATCTGTTCAGCCTATGGTCTAAAAGTGTATGGCCTATGATTCAATTCATGATTTTTAGAAATTTATATTATATTATGTTACAGCTTAGAAGTAGGAGAGAACAGAGACGTATAGCAGGAGTCATGTGAAGCTGGAGAGAAGAGAAAGGTTTTTTAGAGCACACATCTTGAGAATGAACAGGGGGAGTCAATACAGATCAGTTCACAGCCAGCAGTCCTGCCAATCATGTGAAGCATCAACCCACAGCAAACTCATTTATAGCTCACATAGCTCACCAACAGTCAGACTACTACAATCACCTCAAAGAAAACATCAGAGTGAGGCAGTAATAAGCTTAGACATTTTAGAGAACTACTCCTTTGTTGTTCAGGATGAAGCACAGTCATATCATTGGAACAATGAACAAGGAACTGTACACCCTTTTGCGGTCTATTACAAAGAGAATGGAGAAATAAAATACAAAAGTGTAATTATTAGTGATGAGCGAGTACTAAAAAGCTCGGGTGCTCGAAGCTCGGGCCGAGCCTCCCAAGATACTCGTGTACTCGGCCCGAGCAACGAGCCCAATGTTATCCTATGGGAGACCCGAGTATTTTTGTGAAATGACCCCCCGGCAGCATGGAGAAACCCTAAAAATGTCACAAAAGTCTCAGAAGAGTGCTCAAATGACATGGCAACAGCATGGGGAAGACCCCTTGAAGCATTTATCACTGAAAAGTCACAGCTGTGAACAATTTTGTCCGCGTTTTACGCCATTTTTACGGACTCACCAGAAAACCTTCCAAAATGACCCCAAAATGATTTTTCATGGCGGAAATGTTAAGGGCACATACCCAATAGTGAGATAGAGCTGGTGTATGTTACTTTTTGAGATTAATACATGAAAGATTTTATGTGAAAACATTGTGTGGCACTCCGATGTCCCTGAGAAGAGACGTACATGAAGGCCTCTTGAGTCTAATGTGCCCATTTTGAGGAAGTGAGTCTTTGTAGTATTTTCCTTTGCCAGGGCAGTCCAAAATTGTGAGGTTCACCAATGCCCCTGCATACAGACGTGCATGAGGGCCTGTAAACCTGAAGTGCCCATTGTAAGGAAGTGGGTCTATTGTAGTATAGCCCTTAGGCAGGGCAGCCAAAAATTGGGAGGCTCCACATTGTCCCTGGATAGAGACGTGCATGATGGCCTGTAAACCTGAAGTGCCCATTGTAAGGAAGTGGGTCTATTGTAGTATAGCCCTTAGGCAGGGCAGCCAAAAATTGGGAGGCTCCACGTTGTCCCTGGATAGAGACGTGCATGAGGGCCTGTAAACCTGAAGTGCCCATTGGAAGGAAGTGGGTCTATTGTAGTATAGCCCTTAGGAAGGGCAGCCAAAAATTGGGAGGCTCCACGTTGTCCCTGGGTAGAGACGTGCATGAGGGCCTCAAAACATTAAGTGTCCATTGTCAGGAAGTGGGTGTATTATAGTATAGCCCTTAGGCAGGGCAGCCAAAAATTGGGAGGCTCCACATTGTCCCTGGATAGAGACGTGCATGATGGCCTGTAAACCTGAAGTGCCCATTGTAAGGAAGTGGGTCTATTGTAGTATAGCCCTTAGGCAGGGCAGCCAAAAATTGGGAGGCTCCACGTTGTCCCTGGATAGAGACGTGCATGAGGGCCTGTAAACCTGAAGTGCCCATTGGAAGGAAGTGGGTCTATTGTAGTATAGCCCTTAGGCAGGGCAGCCAAAAATTGGGAGGCTCCACGTTGTCCCTGGGTAGAGACGTGCATGAGGGCCTCAAATCATTAAGTGTCCATTGTCAGGAAGTGGGTGTATTATAGTATAGCCCTTAGGCAGGGCAGCCAAAAATTGGGAGGCTCCACGTTGTCCCTGGATAGAGACGTGCATGAGGGCCTGTAAACCTGAAGTGTCCATTGTCAGGAAGTGGGTGTATTATAGTATAGCCCTTAGGCAGGGCAGCCAAAAATTGGGAGGCTCCACGTTGTCCCTGGGTAGAGACGTGCATGAGGGCCTCAAAACATTAAGTGTCCATTGTCAGGAAGTGGGTGTATTATAGTATAGCCCTTAGGCAGGGCAGCCAAAAATTGGGAGGCTCCACGTTGTCCCTGGGTAGAGACGTGCATGAGGGCCTCAAAACATTAGGTGTCTATTGTCAGGAAGTGGGTGTATTATAGTATAGCCCTTAGGCAGGGCAGCCAAAAATTGGGAGGCTCCACGTTGTCCCTGGGTAGAGACGTGCATGAGGGCCTCAAAACATTGTTCCCATTGCAAAGGAGCGGGTCTCCTGTCGTTGTAATGTCCATTCTGCAAAGAATGGGCGAAAAAATTTACCACTGGAGGTATACCTGAAACAAAGGCCTAAGTATTGCAATTTGTAACGGTCATCATCATGGTGGCGCATGAGGAGAAGGAGGAGCAGTCCAGCGATTATCCAAAGTCCAGAAGTGTGTACCCATGGGTGAGTGGAGGTACATGGCAAACTTTAAATTCCGCTCTCATTTGCTGGTGGTGTGGTGAAGTCTGGCCCAATCCAACCCTTGTTCATCTTGATCAGAGTCAGCCTGTCAGCATTTTCAGTTGACAGGCGGGTGCGTTTATCTGTAATGATTCCACCTGCGGCACTAAAAACACGCTCTGACAAAACGCTAGCAGCAGGGCAGGCCAGGACTTCCAAGGCGTAGAGAGCCAATTCATGCCACGTGTCCAGCTTGGATACCCAATAATTGTAAGGCACAGAGGAATGTCGGAGTACAGTTGTTCGATCTGCAAGGTACTCCTTCAGCATCTGGGCAAACTTAGGATTTCTTGTGGCACTACCCCGCACCTCAGGGGCTGTGGTACGTGAGGGGCTGAGAAAACTGTCCCACATCTTAAAGACTGTTCCCCTACCTCTGGCGGATTGGACTTGTGCCTCTCTCGACTGTACGCCTCGGTTGTCCACTGATTCATGACCTATGCCGCTAGCGTTTTGTGAGGGGAATGCTTTGCCTACTTCCGTGACTATGGCCTTCCGGAACTGCTGCATTTTGGTTGACCTCTCCTCCACGGGAATAAGAGACAAAAAGTTCTCCTTGTAGCGTGGGTCTAACAGTGTTACCAACCAGTAATGATTGTCGGCCAAGATGTTCTTAACGCGAGGGTCACGAGACAGGCAGCTTACCATAAAGTCAGCCATGTGCGCCAGACTCTTAACAGCCAAGACTTCAGTAGCCTGACCAACAAGATGACTGAACATGCTGTCCTCCTCCTCCTCCTCCTCCTCCTCATCTACCCTGTCCTCTGGCCAGCCAAGCTGAACCGAGGATATGACTGGTGTGCATGTCATATCCTCAATTTGGCCGGAGAGTTGCTCCATGTCTTCATCCTCCTCCTCGTCATAGTCCTCCACTGCACGTTGTGATGAGACGAGGCTGGGCTGTGTGTTATCATCACCCACACCCACTACTGTTTCTTGCTGCAACTCATCGCGCTCCGCCTGCAATGCATCATGTTTGTTTTTCAGCAGAGACCGTTTTAGAAGGCAGAGTAGCGGTATGGTGACGCTAATAATGGCGTCATCACCACTCACCATCTTGGTGGAGTCCTCAAAGTTTTGGAGGATGGTACATAGGTCTGACATCCATCTCCACTCCTCAGGTGTTATGTGTGGAGTTTGACCCATTTCCCGACGGCTTAGGTGATGCAGGTACTCAACAACTGCCCTCTTCTGCTCACATATCCTGACCAACATGTGCAGAGTTGAATTCCAACACGTGGGGACATCACACACCAGTCTGTGAGCCGGAAGATGCAAACTGCGCTGAAAGCCGGCAAGGCCGGCTGAAGCAGTAGGTGACTTTCGAAAATGTGCAGACAGGCGGCGAACTTTTACCAGCAGATCAGACAGCTCTGGGTATGACTTTAGAAACCGCTGAACCACGAGGTTGAGCACATGGGCCACGCATGGAACATGTGTCAGCTGGCCTCGCCTCAAAGCCGCCACCAGGTTCCGGCCATTGTCACACACGACCTTTCCTGGCTTTAGGTTCAGAGGTGTGAGCCAGTGATCTGCCTGCTGTTTCAGAGCTGTCCACAGCTCTTCTGCATTGTGGGGTTTGTCACCTATGCAGATTAGCTTCAGCACAGCCTGTTGCCGCTTCGCCGAGGCAGTGCTGCAGTGCTTCCAGCTTGTGACTGGTGTGGAGGGTACAGTGGATGAGGATGCGCAGGAGGAGGAGGAGGCTGAAGAGCATGACATTCCGGAGCTGTAGAGTGTGGGTGAAACACTGACTGAGGTAGGGCCTGCAAACCTTGGTGTGGGAAGGACGTGTTCCGTCCCTCGCTCAGACTGGGTCCCAGCTTCCACAATATTAACCCAGTGTGCCGTCAACGAGATGTAGCGGCCTTGCCCACAAGCACTTGTCCACGTGTCTGTGGTTAGGTGGACCTTGGGTGAAACAGCGTTGTTCAGGGCACGTGTGATGTTTTGTGACACGTGGTTATGCAACGCGGGGACGGCACACCGGGAGAAATAGTGGCGGCTGGGGACCGAGTAACGTGGGACAGCTGCCGCCATCAGGTCACGGAATGCTTCTGTCTCCACCAGCCTAAAAGGCAACATTTCCAGCGCAAGCAGTCGCGAAATGTTAGCATTTAGAACTGTGGCATGTGGGGTGTTGGCAGTGTATTTGCGCCTGCGTTCAAAGGTTTGCTGAATGGATAACTGAACGCTGCGCTGGGACAAGGACGTGCTTGATGATGGTGTTCTTTCTGCGTAGGCAACTGCAGGTGCAGGAGTGGAGGAGGCTTGTTCGCAGGCAGCATGGACAGGGGATTGGCTCGCATGCACAACCAGCGAAGACGTAGCAGTGACATCAGCAAGCACTGCTCCTCGACTCTGTTGTACTTCCCACAAAGTCGGGTGCTTGGCTGACATGTGCCTGATCATGCTGGTGGTGGTCAGGCTGCTAGTTTTGGTACCCCTGCTGATGCTGGCACGGCAGGTGTTGCAAATGGCCTTTTTTGAATCATCTGGATCCAACTTAAAAAACTGCCAGACTCGGGAAGACCTAACATTTGTACAGGCACCTTGTGTCGTCGTGTTGTTCCGGGGAACGGTTGCCTGACTTCTGCCTGGGGCCACCACCCTGCTTCTTACTGCCTGTTGTGATGCTACGCCTCCCTCCCCCTGTGCACTGCTGTCCTCGCTCTGCATATCCTCCTGCCAGGTTGGGTCAGTTACTGGATCATCCACCACGTCGTCTTCCTCTTCCGCACCCTGCTCCTCCTCCTGACTTCCTGACAATTGTGTCTCATCATCGTCCACCACTTGTTGAGACACGTTGCCAACTTCGTGAGAACGTGGCTGCTCAAATATTTGGCCATCTGTACAGACGATCTCCTCATGACCCACTTCAATATGAGCTGGCGAGAGGCCAGAATGTGTGAATGGAAACGTGAACAGCTCTTCCGAGTGTCCAAGTGTGGGATCATTAATGTCCGAGGAGGACGTGTACTCAGCCTGGTGGTAGGAAGGAGGATCAGGTTCAGAAATGTGCGGTGCAGTATCACGGCTACTGACACTTGACCGTGTGGAAGACAGAGTGTTTGTGGTGGTGCCAATCTGACTGGAAGCATTATCTGCTATCCAACTAACAACCTGTTGACACTGGTCTTGGTTCAAGAGCGGTGTACTGCTGCGGTCCCCAAGAATTTGGGACAGGACGTGCGAGCGACTAGATGTGGCCCTTTGTTGTGGCGAAATTAGAGCTTGCCCACGACCTCGGCCTCTGCCTGCACCACCATCACGTCCACTTCCTTGTTCCTTGCCAATGCCCTTGCGCATTTTGCAATGCTGTGCACTGCTGACGTGTATATTCACTACTTGTGCGTTATATCAAAGTTTGTGGAAATTGCACACAAGTGCACCTGTACGCTGCCACCAACAGGCACACACGTGCGGTTTTAAAAACCAAGCACGGACGCAATAAGAACCTAACAGGTTTTTTTGGGGAGTGACAATTACAGACAAGTCAGACACTATCTGGACTGTTTTACACTGTGTACACCAGCCCCAGATATGATGAAGGCTGGTATACGGTCACCACTACCCTGCCTGCCTGCCTGTATACTGGTACAATAGTCCTGACAAGGACTCTTCTGGTCACTAGCCTGTATTCAGACCTGGCTATACCCTGCCTGTATATAGCAACAATAGTCCTGAGAAGGACTCTGCTACTGTACTCCGACCTGGCTATACCCTGCCTGCCTGTATACAACTAGAATAGTCCTGAGAAGGACTTTTGGTCACACTGTTTGCAGCCCTGCAACTGAAAAAGCTATAAAGGGCCGCAAAGCTTTCCCTGAATCAGCGACACTCTCCCTGCACTGACTGTCTGGATAGCTGTGAGCAGAGCACAGCGCGCCGGCCGGTATAAAGGCTCGGTCACGCTGTGCAGGCCGGCCAATCACTGCAATTCCACAACTAACAGGGCTGTGGCATTGCAGTGGTCTGCCAGCCAATCCCTGCATGAGGGCTGGCTCTCAAAAGAGCGCCAACATGCAGAAATGAAGACCACGAGTACAGCACGAGTATCGCGAGATTACTCGGTCCCCGCCGAGCAGCCCGAGTACAGCGATACTCGTGCGAGTACCGAGTAGTTACAAGCATGCTCGCTCATCACTAGTAATTATGATTATGATATCTAGGTTCTTACTTCATGATTCAATCGCTATTCATTTGTTCCCCAATAAATTGATTTCAGTGATAAAAAATGTCATCCTACCAATTTTGAGCAAGGTCTACTGCTTCTTCTTTATAAAAGTATACCATCACACGAAAGATTTTGGAGTGGAAGTTGAATGGCGCTTTTTTGCCACAGCTCATGGCAAAGGTTTATGTGATGGATGAGGAGGCACTGTGAAATGCCGGTTACAGGAAGCAAAACACATCTAAGTGGCTCAGCAATACCACACTTTTATTCCATATAGTGAAACAATGCTTTTTTTTCATTCAGCAATGACAGTGAAGTCCATGAAGTGATTGAAGGTGGCACAAGATTGGCAATGGATGACCTAACTGGTTATGTGACCTGTGAATATGATCAGCACTGATGGCTGGCTAATATATTCTCCAAAGATTATGATAAGGAAAAAGTAGAAGTGACTTTTTTGTATCCTTCTGGTCCATCACTATCCTTCGTGTATACAAGAGAACCGTATATTTTAAAAGTAAACAAAACTACCATTGAGAATTTGTGATCAATCCTAAAATAGTGAGAGTACAAACAAAATCACAGAAATTGTAATAAACTCCAAACACTGATTAGGGAAAAATGGATTGCCATCAGTTTTGATTTGACCTAGAAGCTGATATCTGAGTGACAGGGCAAATTGCAGATGTGTTAAAAAACAAGGGTCAATACTGTAAATATTGAGTCTTTACATAAATTTGATGTATTCGTCAATGAAAGTGTAAAGATTTATCAATTGCTGATAGTTATACTTCAGTAACCATAGAAACATCCGACTAAAGGATCTAAAAACACTGAAGCAGCAAACTTTGTAAAAACGAAAATTTCTCTAAATCTCAAAACGTTTGGCCACAGATGTAGATACAAAATTTCATACTCCTAGTAACTAAAACAGTACAAAAAAGGTTGTGTTCTTTGGCTACAAAAATAATACACCAAATGCATGATTTATAAATCTGAATAATAACGTAAGAGCGCCTTCATGCCCCTCTATCAAGTAACTGACATATGTTTACACACTGCACACTCTCGATGTGTAAAAGAAATAAAAAGGTGACAGGACACTTACAACACAGAATTAATTTATAAGGCTTTACTTTTATGAAATGGTAAAATACAGCATATATGTTCCTTAGAAATTAGTTAAGAGAACAAGTAAAGCGAAATAGGGTGTTATCCAGATTAAGGTACTGATTAGAGGTGGTTGCACTCACCTGGTGGTTCTGTGAGGAACAACACTTAAACGATATCAAACAGGGTTCCAGCTGCCACAATTTCACAGTTTGTCAAATCCAATGTGGTAATGTGGGTGGTCTGCAGATAGCAAGTAACCTGCGCTGCTGGTGTGTATTCGATCAAGGAGTCAGAATAAGGCAAAAGTATTAGATTAACTGAATGTTAGGGTGGAAGGAGAATAAACAACACAACTAATACTTCCACCTAATTCTGGCTCTTTTATTGGATACACACCAGTAGTGCAAGACCCCCGCTAGCTCTAAACTACCCGATATACGCTCCTTAGTGATCTTTTGCCAATCTAGTGATCCTCAGATTCACATAGTCATATCAATATAATGCCAAGTGATCACTCAGTCGCTCATGACCGTATTTAGTGATATTAGTATGTAAGGAATTTCATAGCAGTGGGCCTTATTTGGCTTCCGGATGACATGATGTGGAAAACACGCTATTTTATACACCAGATAAACAATGTGAACAAGGGTTTCAGGGTGCAGAATACATCCCAAACGCACTAAGGTAAATAAATATAATATATTATATATATATATATATATATATATATATATATATATATGTTTGGCTTTCTACAGTTTTAAGTATGTTATTTCTTAACTTCTGTATGTGTGGTAACATTTTATCATTGAGCAAGAAATATGATGTTAACAGGCTCACTTACCCGATTTATGCCATCATTTGTTAGGATGCTCTGGATTAATTGTCTCTCAAAATCTTCTAAACTCTTCATGCACACTTGAAGAATATTACTGGGTAAGTGGCAGTTCGTAAGGAGGTTCGTTATAGTTTTAAAGGCTACTGACTGAACTCTTAAAACAGATTGTTTGGGATATTTATAAAAGCTAAGCAAGCCATTCAATAGTCCAGACACTGAATCTGTTACCGCCGTGCAGTCATTTCCAAACTTTGTAAAATCTGTTACATGGCTTTGTGCTGTTGTCAGTTTTCCAAGACCAAGAAGATGATTAAGAAACTGTATCTGGCTAGACAGCTGTTCCTCACCAGATGAAAAGTGCTTTGTAATTGGAAGATGATTTAAAGGAGATGCAGATTGTGACAGATTTCTGCATGTTTGGTCACAGTTGTTAGAACTGTGAGATGCTGTCAATGCGTCCACCCCATCTTCATTAGAAATATCACATCCTGAATCATCGTGTATTAGGTTCGTTGCTTTTGGATGCTCTGTATATTCCAGCAAATCTGGAGTCAAATTAATTTTTTCTGCAATTTGTAAAGGAAAACATAAACACTGAATGACTTTTCAGAGAAAATACAAGACATTGGTAATTTACACAAAATAAAAATGATTTTATGGCATCTAATGCCATGACGAGCAATGTGTACTCAACCTGTAGTATCTTTAAAAATAATATTTCCGCTTAACCAATTCTGAACAGACATATTTCTTTTTTGTTGATATTTTCACCATCACCACCTTACACAAATAAATGACTTGTTTTTATGAGCCGATTTAATTTGAAATGTAATGTGGAGTTTCATTGTTACAACATTACATGTAATTGCCACAAAGCAGACGGTCCCTCGACGAAGCAACACGCGAAACACGTGTTGGGACTTGTCCCCCCACCTGTCTACACGTCCTATTCTGGTAAGCAGTCTGCATGGTATATGCTTAGTGTACCTGTGTGCCACATTGTGCTTTTGTCCTATAATGCAGTGACTCTCTGGTTGTGCTGTGCAGCACTGTATTAACGCAGCAACATAGAGCTCTCTAGTTACTTTATTAGTGAATCTTTTTATCTGCTTTGTGGCAATCACATGGTCCTAAGAAACTATGCCTAGATATGTGATGTGTAGACCTGTGGGGGGTTTCTTTCACCCTCTTGTATCCGTTTGTACTTGGTTTTACTATATTACCTTGTAATTATTATGTCCCCCTTGAATGGCTCTATATGACTTTTGTACCAATAAAAGTGTTTTTTATATGCATTTTTTTGTTATATTTCATTGAGCTATTACAAGATATATAGGGGGCCTCTACTTGGCAGTTCTAAAATAATTCTTTTGTTTGTTGGTCTTTAATTATGCTGTATGAAGCCTTTGCCATATTAACTATATCATGAGATCCAGTATTGTCTCTCAACTCTGTTTAACATTACATTTATTATGCCACTTAGTACGGTAATAGCAATAGCAACTTTATATTATTTTGCTATATTTGACTATTTCTATAGAATAAAAGAAGTCCTTTTTTATATTGGATTGTGTTGCTGATATTGTGAGAGCCAGAAGATTTGTATTTTTCTTTAGCTAAAGCTGTGTTAGGCTTCTGCCACACTCACGTGAAATTCACGCACGTGCCGAGAGACACGTATTTTCCCTGCGTGTTGCGTGCAGGTAAGTACGTGTCTCTGGTACGTGCGTGACACGTGTGTTCTACGTGTGCTATCCGCGATAGCACACGTAGAATCGGTAATTATTATACTCACCTGGTCCTTCCTGATGTCCGCGCTGCTGTCCGTGGTGCTGATCCTCGGTCTCCAGCCCTCCCGTCTCCCCGCTGCTGCTGCTGCCAGGCAGTGAAGTGAATATTCTATGAGAATAATGAGCGGCGGTCGGCAGCAAGAGGCAGCAGCGGCAGAGACAGGAGGGCTGGAGAAGGTGAGTTAATGTTTTTTTTTTTTTCACTGACATGTGTGTTTTCTCCGGCGCGTGTCACACGGGACCGCATCCACACTACACCCGTGTGGTGCGGGTGCGGGCCGTGTGACACCCGTGCTGCGGGAGAAAACACTGACATGTCAGCGCTTTCAAAAACGCACACATGTACAAACGCACACGGACACACGTTCCGTGTGGTTTTACGTGTGTGTGCCTGCTACAATAGGGTAGCATTGGTTAAAGTGTCTCCGTGCCGCCGGTACGTGTAAAAAATGACAAACACGTGCCGGAGGCACGGATGTGTGGCGCTAGCCTTAGAGTTTTTTGTTTTTCTTTAGGTGAGATGTAGTTCTATATTGATACCACTTTGGGGAATATATGGCTTTCTGATTACTTTTTCTTCAATTTTGCCCGGGAGGTATGCTGAACAAAAAAATTAGTTCTGCAAATTTAATTTTTGTACAGCATTCATTCTGCAGGATAAAAACAGTTAAGATATATTTCAATAGTCCAGATTGATACGGAGGTGCAGATTAAAATTATGTTTATTTTTCACTGTTTATACTTTTATGAGAAAAGGGTTTTTTTCTTTTAATTTTGTATTTCTTTAACATTTTTTTAAACTATTTTTATCTTTGTTTTAGTCCCATCAGAGAAGATGAGCAGTCACCAGTATTGCAGTGTACTGAGCTGAAACTATCTTTTTAAAATGAAAACCCATATTAAGCATTTATGGCATATGGTGTGAATATAAAAACGTCATAGGGGAATACCTAATTAACAAACACTAATAAGCCACCACAAGAATAGCTATAACAAAGCTTTCCTTAAAAACTATAGAACTTACTATATACAGTGTAATATCTCCACAAGACTACAAATATTATATAGTTGGCAGGATGGCTTTCAGGAACTTATTTTTCATTTCCAGGCCTTCCCTAGTGAATTATTGTTTTACAGTCTGGGAATACTATTGTGTGGCTCGGGAGATCTCCATGTCAGATGGAATAGGCAATACCCATCCTGTTAGAAATGGAGTAAGCAGTTTTTACATCTCAGATATATGTCCTTGCTTCATAGTATAGTACAATATAGTATAAGATAGATCCCCATGGTACCTAACCTACATTCCTTACTTTTACTCACCTAACAAATATCTTCAATGGTGCAAATCCTCAAAAAAGTATTGCCTTAATCAGAACATATATCCACATAGTGAAACTTAGAAGGTATGTTGAAAACTTGGTAGTTATCAGCTCATTGGCAATTCTCTATATATTGATGCATGCCCTTGGTATCATTCATATTTATTTTGGAGTCAACTAGTTATATGGAATTTGGTAAACAAAAATATACAGTAAATGTAGGAGTGCAAAAGTAAAAATGCTGTAATAAATAAAAGCATTAGTAGTTATTTTTATGAACAATATTCAATGTGAATGAACATAGGAGAAATCTAGATCAGATCAATATTTGTTGTGACCACCCTTTACCTTCAAAACAGCATCAAGGCATCATTTTTTCTAGGTACACTTGCACACAGTTTCAAAGGAACTTGGCAAGGAAGTTTTCCAAACACCTTGGATAACTATTCACAAGGCTTCTGCAGATGTAGGCCTGCACAAATCGTCTGTCTTTTAATGTAATCCCATACAGCCTGATAGTGTTGAGATCAGGTGCCACACTAGGTACAGGGGACTACCAAGCAAACAGCAAAAGGGAAGGGAAACCTCTGCCTAGGAAAGGGGGAGATGGCGGCCCCTGACCAAACCTACCACTGGTCCTTGGAGTTCCTCAACTCCTTAAATAGGTTCTGCACCTATGTGCTGAGCCAGATACCAGACCTTAGGATGAGCCTAGAGCTGGGCCCTACATAGAGAATGAGTGGGATGAGCTCTTCATCAACCCTCACTAAACACTAAAGAAGACACAGGGAGCACACACATGGGGAAAGCACATGAAAAATTTATCTCCAGATGCCTCAGGAAGAAGTTCAGCAGAGAGCAGCATCCTACTGATGAGTGCAAGCTGCCGGCTTGCATCCAGAGCTTGTGAAGGAACTGAATATTACCAATACAAGTCAAAAGAAAATGAGAGTATTTAAGATAGTTCTTAAGGGCATTTGATGTATGCCTGGATTCATGGTCCTGTTGCACAATACGCTGGGAGCAACTCAAATGCCTCCCTGATGGCATTCCATAAGAGACAAGTATTTACGTGTATTTCACAGCATTAAGGACATCGAGAAATGGGTAACATTGAAGGTCACTGATGCAGTGATTAGCCAAGGAAACTTAGTGCAGCACATGATAGACACATTATGCTTACTTGCCTTTGAAATTTGAAAATGTTCAGCAGTGCCATCAGCACAGAACTGACAGTAACCAGTGGGAACACCAAGAAAAAACCCCCATAAAAAGTTGGGGGTTAGTGGGAACTGGTTAGTGGGAGAGCTGCGTCTCGGAGTGCTGGGTTCCTAGTGCGCCACAGCTGCGTCTCCTCCTGTCCCCGACCCTCTACGTGTCTCTGAGGGGTGGGGAAGCCCTGCCATGCCGCAACTGCGTCTCCTCCGGTCCTTATCCCTCTGTGTCTCTGTGGCGTAGTTGGGTCACTGACCTGCACTTTGGGGCCTCCTGTGGGTCGGGGCTTACTGTGCTCCGTCGCGTCGTATGTAGGGAGCTTCTATGGCGGTGTCCCTTGTACCTGTCCGCCGGCTGCGGCATGGCGTTGTCAGAGTTTCGGCGAGTCCTAATTGAGTGGTCGTCACTGCTCATTGAATGACCATCAGCCATTATATTGTCAGCGTGCGTCCTTATCACTGTGGAACAGCATGGTCCCTGACTGGTAAAATTACCTGATTGGAGGACCGATTCTTGTGGATGACATTACTAGAATTTTGTCAATTTGATGTGGTCTTATTATGGACAGACCCTGATGATGAACCTCCAATCAATTCCTTTTTTTGGGGGAAAAACGTGTCGTGCAATGAGCTGCTGAGTGTGGCTAAGTACTGGACATTTGGCCTTTCTTTTGTCATCGATTGTGATGAATATTAATATTGTTGCATGCATATAAGGAGGATTGCTGTGCTGTTCTGACCCTATTAAGCAACTATTGAATCGCAACGATCTATATTCTAGATCCGGCATTCCTGGATATGAATATGGCCTACAAAAAACTATCCTGAAAGTAACTACATTCTCCTTTGGATATGACATAAGAAATTCCTGATGGGAGATAACAACTTGTCTGGATGGATGTGGTGTTGTCACTATTAATTTTGTAAGGCCCTCATGTAGATTAGCAGCACCTATAGATATCAGCATAGGGTCAGAAGGGCCAGTCCTCGTTGAGCGGGGGTGCCATTGCGTTATACATAGGGTGCCAACCTCCGCGGTCAAGAAGGGAGACATCAGGGAATTTGGCCCGGGGTCCCTTCTCTTGACATGTATGCTGAAAGTAACCTGGTTTGACTTACACTTTTGAAATTTTAGTTTAAAGTTTAACTTTATATGGGTTTTTTTCTTGGTGTTTCTTCTATAGTACCCCTTGATGTATCTCTGTGAGGTTGTTTGAGTAACCAGTGGTACTAAGCAACACCTATGTACAGGTTGGAAAAGTCTGGACAGCAATTGTCTTCATGGAAGCCAAAAACCATAGCATTAATATGCAAATGGACTCAACTATGCACAAAACTTTAGCAACTGGGTTGCAGAAGACAGACAACAGGTGCCCAGGACTGAGGAGTGAAAATCTGAGATGTATGGCTGTAACAGACGGCAGTTAAGTGGAAAGCCTTTCAATTAGGAGTGTCTGCAGCCAACAGGGAAGCATGGTGAAGGTTCCTTGCAAATTTATAGTTGCAATTCAGTAAACTGAGATGGAAATTTAGTCAAGTGTCCTCAATGCTGAGAAATACAGGCAGAAATGTGACATCAGGGAGGCATCTGATTGGCTGTAATTTGGGGCCCTTGTCTTGCTGCAGAATATATTCGAAGTCAATGTCTTTAAAAACTATCTTTAGTGTAAAGAAGAACAAGGAGTCCTGGAAGTGATGTTACGGCCTCACAAAGTTCACTGATTTCAACATAATTAATTCTATCTAGGATTCCATGGAGAGACAGAAGGATTTGTGCAAGACTACATCAAAAGAATAAAAACAGCAATTACGCCATTGTTTGGTGTGATTTAAATGTATTTTGTTCCTCATGCTGCATTGATAACGTATTACCTTTATTATGATATCATGGTTATTGTACCAACCCATATATCTGTATAACCTTTGTAACACTTTTGCAAACTAAAGCTGCTTTTAAAAATAAAATAAAAATAGCTGCAATCAATAGCAATGAATGGCAATTAGGTGACAGAGCCATGAGTTTAACCAGAATTAGAGTTGAGCGAGTACCTAACTATTCATACTCGCTATACTCATAACGAGTACTGAATGTATAACGGGTTACTCTGTACTTTGTGAGTTTCTCCCCATTGACTTGCATTGCACACGCTATTCGGAATGAACGTGCAAGTATTAGACAGTACTCGTTATGAGTAGAGCGAGTACAAATAGTTAGGTACTCTAGGTACTCGTTCAACGCAAACCATAATAATTAACTGGTTAATTGGCTCAGAATCTGAGTTATCTGTAATCTCTTCTATTGCAGTGGGATGTTAGCTATATATTCTCAGTCATTTTTTTTCCTTTTGCATAATTAATTATTACACTGTCAATGAAACTTGCCAATATTGACAGGTTTGGGTGACAGTGTAACATATATGGAGCCTCCCACTGTCCCTTGATATAGGATTTCAGGGAAATAAGCTTCTGGCTACAGGTGAGCGAGTACCTAACTATTCGTACTCGCTATACTCATGAGTACTGTCTAATACTCGCGTATTTGTTCTGAATAGCATGTGCAATGCAAGTCAATGGGGAATACTCACAAAGTAACAAGTAACCTGAATTCTGCAATATTCGCTACTCGCACATATAGTACAGCATTCGGGTTACTCGTTACTTTGCGAGTTTTTTCCCTTGACCTGCATTGCACACGCTATTCGGGACGAATACGCGAATGTTAGACAGTACTCGTTAGAGTATTAGATACTACTCAAGTATAGCGAGTATGAATAGTTAAGTACTCGCTCAACTCTAGTTCTGGCATGTCTAATTTTGAACAAGGTGATCCTTTTGTCCTGTAAGAGATGTCTGGCAGCAGCTCTCTTATAGAAAACATGAGTGCCAGCTGAGTGCTGACTGTGTATGAGACAAAAGAGAAAAAAGTTTTTTTCAGCCATACCAAGCCGTATGTCAAGTCCAGGTTTGATGCAAGGAATCTAGGATAGCCTGTCCCAGTAGGTTAAATGTAGATGAGATAGAAAAAATCCAGCACCATGGTCTGCATCCCCCCCAAATTTTTTAAAACTCCATTTTATTAACGATGATTAAAAATGACACATTTTAACTAGCTATGCTACTTTGGGTAGGGTAGGGTACTTGGTAGGGTAGGGTACTTTGCTCACTACGACATCGCAGGTGCAATGTCGGTGGGGTCAAATCGAAAGTGATGCACTTCCGGCGTCGCTGTCGACATCGCACTATGTGAATCCTTTTACATACGATTAACGAGCGCAAAAGCATTGTTATCGTATAATCGGTGTAGGGTCTGACATTTCCATAATTTTGCAGCAGCGACGGTACGATGTTGTTCCTCGTTCCAGCAGGCAGCACACATCGCTGTGTGTGAAGCCGGTGGAGCGAGGAACATCACCTTACCTGCGTCCACCGGCAATGAGAAGGAAGGAGGTGGGCGGGATGTTTACGTCCCGCTCATCTCCGCCCCTCCTCTTCTATTGGCTGCCTGCCGTGTGACTTCGCTGTGACGCCGCACGACCCGCCCCCTTAGGAAGGAGGCGGTTCGCCGGCCAGAGCGACGTCTCAGGGCAGGTAAGTGCATGTGAAGCTGATGTAGCGATAATGTTCGCTACGGCAGCAATCACAAGATATCGCTGCTGCGACGGGGGCGGGGACTATCGCGCACGGCATCGCAGCATCGGCTTGCGATGTCGTAGTGTGCAAAGTACCCCTTAGGGTCTCAAATGCATCAGTTTAAGTATGTGTCATTTTTAATCATCATTTAAACAATAAATGTTTTTATTGAAGTAATCATCATTAAAGCATCTTTAATAAAAATTTTGAAGCAGACCATGGTGTGTATGGGAGAGTCAGGGAAGTAGCTGTCAAGTCAACAAATCAGCCAAGACATCCATGGATCGGCCAACAACTACAATGCATATAAGAAATCAACACACTTCTATTAAAATGTCAGGTTTTGTCGTGTAAAGAAAATATAACCAGGAATAATCATTTCAGAACTTCTTCCACTATTATATCACTCATAATCTGTACAATTCAACTGAAAAATAAACTAAAATATTTTGAGTTGGAAAAAAAAAATAACAACATAAGATGGTTGTCCACTACCATAACTGATTTTTTCAGAAAACGTTCTATTATGTGTTTCTTAAAACATCCATTATCTTATTTTAGCAATATTACAATGTGTGCTCTAGCAGCACATCTTTCATTGCTCAATACAGCTCTGATGGGGTTAATCTATAATATCCTCTTTCCTGACTTCCTGTGTTTTATTACTACAAGTTCCATTATGCACTGCAGTGGCCCGTAAAAATACACCTATCACAGACACTCAAAACTCCACCCAAACCTCTCCCTCTCCTCTTTCCTGTATCTGCAACCTGCTGCATTTCATTGTGTCAGCGCAAGCACTAACTTCTGATGGAAGAGTGAAATCACATCAGTGTCTCAGCTCTGCTACATCTGTCTCACCTCCGCTACATGTGTCTCTGTTCTGCTACATCTGACCTTTTCATATGTAACAGAGAAGAGGAGGTCAGATGTAGTAGAGCTGTGAAGCTCACATGTAGCAGAGCTATGATGCTTAGATGCAGTCGTGCTAAAACACGTGTAGCAAAACTGGTAAGATGGTGATCAAGTTCCTACTCCTGAAGACACCAAATATGTGCTTAAAAATGTATGTGATACAGTATATGTAGTGACCAGAAAAGCCACTACTAATGTGTGTTCTGTATTATCTATGTGATTACATTTGTGACACCCATTCCCCCACTTTGGGGGAAATAAATTATTTAGTGTTGCGCTGCCCTCTACTAGCTTGGTTTGGTATTGCAATTTGTATTGCAATTGATTTGAAAGCAAGGAAGTGGCTGTTGGGGGCGGAGCTTGACGAGGCAGTTGAAAGAAAAAACGGTTGTATGCGGTTGAGTTGCTGTGATGCAGGAGAAAAAAAAGGAGACCTCCATTGAGATATGCGGGGAGTGTAATTAGCACCCTATTCAGAGCGCCCCGCTTCTGCAACAACAGAGTACTGGAAAACACAGTTAGTCCAATTGATAGTGACATTCATCCTCCCAAGGCCGGGATAGGAAAAACGCTTGAACTAGTCCACTGTGTAAGAGAACTGTTTATTACTATGAAATGACTGTCTATTGGAAATGGATAAAGCAACTTTGTTTGACAAAAGGGTGCTTTACACGCTGCGACATCACTAACGATATATCGTTGGGGTTACGTCATTACTGACGCACATCCAGCGCCGTTAGCGACGTCGCAGCGTGTGACACCAATGAGCAACGATGAACGAGCGCAAAAACATGAAAAATCGTTGCTCGTTGACATGTCGTTCATTTCCTTAATATCGTTTCTGCTGCAGGTACAATGTTGTTCGTCATTCCTGCGGCACCACACATCGCTATGTGTGACACCGCAGGAACGACGAACATCTCCTTACCTGCGTCCACCGGCAATGAGGAAGGAAGGAGGTGGGCGGCATGTTCCAACCGCTCATATCCGCCCCTCCTCTGCTATTGGATGGCTGCCGTGTGATGTCGCTGTAACGCCGCACGAACCGCCACCTTAGAAAGGAAGCGGTTCACCGGCAACAGCGACGTCGCAGGGAAGGTAAGTCCGTGTGACGGGTGTAAGCAATGTTGTGCGCCACAGGCAGCGATTTGCCTGTGACGCACAACAGACAAGGGCGGGTACGCTCACTAGCGTTATCGGTACCAATATCGCAGCATGCAAAGTACCCTTAAAGATTGGTTACAAGAGTTCAGTAAAGTTCATCATTCACGTTTTCACAGAACCCTCGGTGTACGTCTTCCTTCAACGGCCTTATACCTTGCGGATAGCTCCACAACTCATAGTCTCCTATCTGTTATTTTCCTCTTCATAATTTGCCACCTAACCTAGGGATTTGCTGCAGCCATCGGAGACACTGAACTGAACATCCTCCGAGGTAGTAGGCCCGGCTTCTCACAAGGCGGTGTGACAAATTACAAGTGGCGTCACGAACAGGATGAATCTTATGTGCCTGCATGTACTGGTGTACACCAGATGAGGATTCACTACTGTCATCATATGTAAAAAATACGCCTCAATGAGGAGTTAAAAAAAAACAAAAAAAACTATACCTGTATATTGACTGTGAACATGTGAAACTCACGATGGCAGACGAGAATGAGAATGAGCCCCTTTTCAACAGCACTTCTGATAAAACCTCCACTGCATTTATGCCTTTCACCATGCCTTATTATTTGGGAGCTGCCTGGATGCCACATTATAATGGGGAAACAAATACATTACGAGACTTTAGAGAAAAAATTACTGCTTTGTTTCGCCTGTACCCCATGACAAATTAACAAAAAGTAGAAATTCTGAGTGGTCAACTCCAAGGTGCAGCTTTGAGAGAAATCAAGTCCTGGCCCAGAGCTCAGAAAAGGACTATAGAACAAATCCTGGAGCGGTTAGAAAGCATATTTGAGGTCCACTCCACATGGGAGTTAAAAAGCTAGGATTGCAGATGAAGTACTGAAAGAGCAGTGTATTGAAAGGTCTGCCACAGAAACCCTATGCAGTCAACTAAAAATGTTAGCTCTCCAGCATGCAGATAGTTCCTTCCAGGAATTCAAAGAACTAGCTATTCAGATTTTAGGAAGAGAATTTCGCCCAGCGACTAAAAAACTTGAGCTATCCACCTTTGCTAGTGATACATCAGTTCAATCTTTGTCTAATTGTCCAAGTGGTAGCGCCTCGCTATTGCAAGCCGCCCAAACACAGGCTCCAAATTCTAATACTATGATGGAATTACAGAAACAAATGGCCGAGTTAACTAGCGGACTAGCTAAGGTCTGCAAGAAAATAGAAAGACTAGAGGTTCCACTACTAGAATCTGCTCCCAGAACCCAAATGGGACTCCCTACTAACCGCCTTAGCCAAGAATATCAGACTCCATCTGGGAGACGATCCACTGATTGGCTAACCCTGCTTGTCAAAACAATCTGCAGACATTGTCATCACGCTGGACATTTGGAACGTCAATGTTGGCGTTTAAAAGAGCAATCCCCGAGGCAGAGGACCGCCCCTTGGGAGGAAAGACGATAGGTCCCGAAAATGTTACTTGGTTTTCCAAATATGTAGGACTTCATGCAGAAGTGACCATTCGCATCAATGGCGTCCCATTTACAGCACTGTTAGACACTGGCTACCAAGTCACCACAATAGCCAAGGACACCTTTGAAAGACATTGGGACCCTAACCTCCTTATGCAGCCTCCAGATCAGTGGTTAGATGTCATAGCCACAAATGGACAGTCTACCAATAACAGGGTATTGGGAACCCACTATTTGTGCAGGAGAAACCCAGCTTCCACAACATGGGGTTCTGGTTATAAATGTCCCAGAGAAACCAGACACCTCTGTAATCCTAGGTATGAATGTCCTGCGCAACTGCTATGGTAAAATGTTAGAGGTTCTTCACAAATCTGTACCTACGGCATCACAAGCACAGCAAAGAGTATTGCAGAGAACTATCAAAGTGTTGTCAGTCAGCACAGCAGCAGTTCAGTAATCCTCGAGGTGAAATCTGCCGTGCCCGCATCTGCGATGTACTGTACGTCCTGTCATTTTGCAACCCAACACTGAAACTATGCTGTGGTGTCGTGCTCGACCAGTGATCCAAGGACAAGACTATCATGCCCTAGTAGAATCCTTACCCATGGCAGAACATCCTACGCTTATGACCGCAAGGAGTCTCGTTACTGTATCTGCAGGAAGGGTACCAATTCGTAAGCTAAACCTAGGTGACACTGCAGTGGAACTGAGAAGGTACTATCCTGTAGCTCAATTATCCATAATTTCCTACCAGGATGTAGTGAGCCCAACTCAAAAAGAAGTCCAACAGGCGACTCAAGTATTGGAGGGAAATAGTGAAGCTCCGGAAACTCCATCGTGGTCTGACATGATACATGTAGGAGAGGTGACCACCCCACGTAAACAAATTGAAGAAGTACTGAAGCTTGTTCAAGATTTCCACCAAGCCTTTAGTAAACATCCTATGGATTATGGTAAAGTACGAGAGGTAACGCATACCATTCCCACTGGTTTTCATCCTCCCATTAAAGAGCGGCCCAGACCCATTCCACTGGCCCTGTATCAGCCTATAAAAAAATGATCCAAGAAATGAAAGATGATGGAATGATCCGAGAAAGCCACAGCCCTAGGGGCTTCACCTGTAGTTTTGGTGAAGAAAAAAGACAGCAGTATCCAATTCTGCGTTGACTACCGCAAGATAAACAGCATTACCCATAAAGACACATACCCATTACCGCGCATTGAAGAATCACTAACAGCTTTGGGGTCTGCTGCATATTTCTCCACCTTAGATTTAACATGTGGGTACTGGCAAGTGCCTATGTCAGAGGAAGATAGTGAGAAAACAGCGTTTACCTCCCCAATGGGCCTCTTTGAGTTTAATGAAATGCCTTTCGGATTCTGTAATGCCCCAGGAACTTTTCAAAGGCTAATGGAACGTTGTTTGGGACACAAAAATTTTGAGACTGTTTTGCTTTATCTGGATGATGTCATTGTCTACTCCAAATCTTATGATGACCACTTACAGCACCTGGCAGAAGTTCTCCAGATGCTCATTAAACACGGCCTCAAAGTCAAACCCTCGAAAGTGTCACTTATTACAGACCCAAGTACGCTACTTAGGACATGTCATGAGTGCTGAAGGAGTAAGACCTGATCCAGACAAAACCGCCATGGTCAGGGATTGGCCCACACCCACTACCCTGAAAGAAGTCCGGAGTTTCTTAGGATTCACAGGCTACTATAGACGCTTTATACCAAATAATGCCCTAATTGCTGCACCACTGCAAGAGCTTTTACGTGGTCATCCACAAAGAAATCCATTGTTAACCACTGGACAGAAGAGCAAAAAGCAAGAAGTTGCCTTTCAACAGCTCAAAAGGAAGCTTACCACTCCACCTATTTTCGGTTATCCAGATTACAGCAAGCCTTTCCGTCTTTATACCGACGCCAGCCTAAAGGGGCTAGGAGCAGTCCTAAGCCAGAAGCAAGCAGGAAAAGAACGGGTAATTGCTTTTGCTAGCAGATCTCTTAAAGGAGCAGAACGGAATGATCCAAATTTCAGTTCTTTTAAACTACAGTTTCTCGCTCTTGTATGGGCCGTTACAGAGCGGTTCAAGGACTATCTAGCTGCTTCTCCATTTATCGCCTAGACTGACAACAATCCTCTTGCTCATTTAAGCACAGCTGGACTGGGAGCTTTGGAACAAAGATGGGCCTCAAGACTTGCTAACTACGACTTTGTCATCAAGTATCGTGCTGGGAAGTCTAATGAAAATGCTGATGCTTTATCCCGATTACCAATCACTTCAGATCCCTTGCCAGATGAAGATCACTGGGAAAAAGTGGAAATGACGAACTTCTATGCTCGATTTGCTCAACTAAAGGTGGCCAGTGCCTTTTTGCAGGAAACTCCTGACTCCTACTCACAAGGAGCTAGTTCAGAACCCCTACTAGATGGATACAAGTACAGACTGAAAGTAGAGTTATTGCTGAAATTTCAGAATTCCTGATAACAGGAAAACCTCCCAGGAGAATTCGCAGAGGTGATGCTGACCCTGAACTCGTCTGTGGAGACAGCGAAAATGGTTCTTTGTGAAGAAAGGATTGCTGTATCGTAGTAGCATGGATCCCATCACAGTTAGTCGTCTCCATCAAATTGTGATCCCAAGGAGAGATGTTGACATGGTTCTCACTGCCTATCATGATCAGTCTGGTCACTTTGGAGTGCAGAAGACAGAGGCCACAGTCCGTCGTCGATTCTATTGGATTGGCATGAGGGGAGACATTGAAAAATGGTGCCAGGAATGTCACACTTGTGTAACTAGGATAAAAGTGAAAGCTGATCAGAAATCACCACTGCATCCAATTGTGAGTCGATGTCCATTAGAAACAGTAGCCATTGATCATCTGAAAGTAGAGCCCAGCAGAACCAGCCATAGCTATGTCTTAACCATCATTGATAACTTCACCAAATTTGTAGTGGCCGTCCCTGTGAAAGATCTAACTGCTAAAACTACCGCTGCTATCCTCTGGAAATCCTTCTTGCTACCTTATGGATGCCCAGAGAAGATTTTGACCGATCGAGGCTCAGCCTTTGAATCACAACTCTTCCAAGAATTGTGCACGTTCTACAATTGTCAGAAGCTCAGAACTATAGGATACCACCCGCAGTATAACGGCATTTCCGGGAAGATGAATCAAACCATCCTGAATTTGCTAAGAACTATTCCAGCTCACAGAAAATCTGACTGGCCAACATTACTCCCAGAGCTCATCTATGCATATAACAATACCACGCAATGTTATACGGGTTATACCCCATATTATCTGATGTTCGGACGTCAAGGTAAACTACCAGCTGACCTTGCTCTAGATGTGACTGTCTCAGATGAAATTAATCCTCTGCCTTCTACTGAATGGGTGAATGACCATCAAAGACACCTGGTGGAAGTACAAGAAATCGTAGATCTCCGTATGGAACAAATTCGCAACAGACAGCAACATATTTTTGATAAACAAGCAAAAGCTACACCTTTGCATGTTGGTGATAAGATCTGGTTGAGAAATGATCATCGTACAGGAAAACTAGATACACAATGTGAGAAACAGCCTTACATCATCCAAGGAATTCCATAGCCAGGGAATTACATTTATTGTATCCAGAAAGATACCCAAGAACCCAAGGTTGTTCATCAGAATCGACTGAAACTCTAAGTCTGAATACCTCCATCCTGATTCACCACCTGCGGATGAGTTATTTGAGTATGAACCCTTCCCTAAGTCCAGAAGATCCCAAAGTTTATCTTTTCTGGAATTTGATTTGTTTTGGTCCTATGATGTCTACCCGTGGACAAACGAACGACTAATCCCAGGACTGACCCTGCAGAGATATATCCTGATCCTATGGAGGAAACTACCCTTATCCGATACTCTCAAAGGATCAACAAAGGTCAGTTGCCAGCCAGATATTTAGACTAAAACCTGTAGAATGAGCTTTACATTTTTTCTGTTTTTCTTCTGGAAAAGACTATTTTTTTTAGTTTGTTAGATCATTTTTAATTTAAGAAAAAAAAAAAAAAAAAACAGCCGGTTGCAGCCCCGTTAATGGACCGTGTGCCCCGACTCTGCACCCGTGGACCAAAATACTTACACATTTTTACAGGACTTTAAGGCTGTTATTCACATTTCCAAGGAGGAAAATTTGTTCACAAGAACAAGCTATGCTACCTCCGAAGAGACTTTGGTGTTTGTATTTATTTTGTTAATTTTTTTGAGTTATTTAAAATGTTACAAAGTTTATTGTTGCACCGAAATGCATGTTTATCTGATGTTATGGTATTTTCATGATTATTAAGTGCCCTGAAAGCTTTTACAGAGAGTAGGAAAAACATTACTCTATTCCTAGTACCTCGACATCAACCACGGTACATATTTTGCAGTTATTCGGGTTACCACCTATATCTTAACGGGTTTGCCAACCTGAGACGGAATCCTCTCTCGGAATTCCGATGTAACCTATGGGGAGAAGTATTGAATGGACCCCATAGATTTGCTATAGACATAGGCTTCTGGCCTAACTTAGCGCCTCACTGCAACTCACATGTTGTTTAGTTACGAAGTCTACACCCCACAGTTGGGAGGTGTAGACGGTGGTGTCACACCCCGCTGTTAAGAATTGTGAATAAAGTAGCACTTTGCCTCAAATTTGAAGGTGACCTGTGTTATGGTATAACAGATATCTATGGTGGCAAATGCGGGGGACAACTTTGTTTAAACTAGGCGGGTATATGTAGTGACCAGAAAAGCCACTACTAATGTGTGTTCTGTATTATCTATGTGATTACATTTGTGACACCTATTCCCCACTTTGGGAGGAGGTAAATTATTTAGTGTTGCGCTGACCTCTACTGCCTTGGTTTGGTATTGCAATTTGTATTGCAATTGATTTGAAACCAAGGAAGTGGCTGTTGGGGGCGGAGCTTGACGAGGCAGTTGAAAGAAAAAACGGTTGTATGCGGTTGAGTTGCTGTGATGCAGGAGAAAAAAAGGAGACCTCCATTGAGATATGCGGGGAGTGTAATTAGCACCCTATTTGGAGCGCCCCGCTTCTGCAACAACAGAGTACTGAAAAACACAGTTAGTCCAATTGATAGTGACATCCATCCTCCCAAGGCCGGGATAGGAAAAACGCTTGAACTAGTCCACTGTGTAAGATTACTGTTTCTTGCTATGAAATGACTGTCTATTGGAAATGGATAATGCAACTTTGTTTGACTAAAGATTGGTTACAATATTTCAGTAAAGTTCATCATTCATGTTTTCACAGAACCCTCGGTGTATGTCTTCCTTCAGTGGTTTTATACCTTGCGGATATCTCCACAACTCATAGTCTCCTATCTCTGTTATTTCTCTCTTCATAATTTTCCACCTAACCTAGGGATTTGCTGGAGCCCTCGGAGACACCGTGACCTGAATATCCTCTGAGGAAATATGGCCGAGCTTCTCACAAGGCGGTGCGACAAATTACATATATATGTGGTGGTGCACCATCACATTATAATTGTCAGGTCCGAGCATTCCTACATGAACAGTATCCTGGACAGTGGTTTGATCATCATGGGCCAGATGAATGGCCACCAAGGTCTCCTGATCTGACGCCCTAAGATTTTTATCTTTAGAATCATCTGAAGGCAATTGTCTAAGCTGTGAAGATACAAGATTTGCAGCATCTAAACAATGAATACTGGATGTGCTAGCATTTCTTCTGTGGAGTTGCTATCAGTGTGTAAAGAGTGGGAGAAGAGGGTTGCATTGACAATCCAACACAACGGGCAGAACTTTGAACACATTTTATAAGTGGTCATAAAATTGAAAATAACTACTGAATGAATAAAGTTACGTTAAAACCAAGCACACTATTGTTTTTCTTCTGCAATTTTCAATAAGTTTGATGTGTTACATGACCCTCTTCCCATTGCAAAAAATAAAGTTGGATCTAAAATGGCCGACTTCAAAATGGCCTCCATGGTCAGCACCCATCTTGAAAAGTTTCCCCCCTCCCATACACTAATGAGCCACAAACAGAAAGTTGATATTACCAACCATTCCCATTTTATTTAGGTGTATCCATATAAATGACCCACCCTGTACTTTGTTGAAGTACTCTTTGAATTTCTGACAGCACTTAGTTTTTGTAGGTATTAGTCTATTAGCATGGCAAATCTAGAATTGGCTATCTATACCTATGTGAAGTGTCATTAACCTCTTTTTATCCCGAATGCCACTGCACCAGGGCAATCGGGATGAGACGGGTAAAGTGCCAGGATTGTCACATCAGCGATTTAAAGAGGAGCAATAACTATGGGTCTTTGTAACCTGAGAATACCAGCCCCCAGCTGTCGGCTTTATCATGGCTGGGTATCAAAATTGGGGGGACCGCACGCCGTTGTTTAAAATGATTTATTTCAATAATTTTAAAAATGCCGCATAGGGTCCCTCTTATTTTGATACACAGCAAAGATAAGCTCATGGCTGGGGGCTGCTAATCTATCTATCTAAAAAAATCTGGATGTTGACCTGCTGCTGGCATAGTCTAAGAGGCTTCGGTAGCTGCAAACCCAGAGATCGTGATTTGACTTTGGCTTGCATGACTATTATTGGCCCTCCATGATCACATCATGGGGGTCCCGATATGGTGTGAGAGGGAGCTCCCCCCTCTCCCGACTTCCTAAATGCTGTGATCGCTATTGATTGCAGTATTTAGGGAGTTAAATAGCTAGGGACAATGTGGGGACCAATCCTGTTTGTGTCACATCAAGCTCTGGGCGGCGATCGTCCCTGTGCCTGCATGAGTACCATAATATACCAGTAAGTCCATCTGCAGGAAATCACTGCAAAATATTGCATACCAATACGTCAAATGTCAGGAAGGAGTTAAATCTCACAAATACAAAGCATGCTCACATGAGACATTGTGGGGGTCGAAAAAAGGGCAGACCACAAATTAAAGACTTTACATTCAACTACACAAGAATAGAAAGAAAATGAAATATGCTTAAAGCTTTTACAATACAGTTAATACATGAACATAATATTAACTTATATCTGTACATGCCCTCCACGGAATGTCAAATGTAAAAACTATATTATATTAGAGGAGTTAATTTATTATTAAATCTTTACGCGAATCTGGTGCTGTGAAAGTGCTTTAGCTTCATCAATGATCTTGCTCTATTTAGGCAGCCGATAGACACTGATGACTTTTATGTGCACTTTATTCTCATATACAAAGAAAATTCAGGTAAAAGTTTAAAATCTGGCAATTTACGTCAAAAGAGACCAATGGAGATTATATAGAAAAAAAATGGGCTCCAGCACTTGAATACAGACCTCGTATAATAAAAAAAAAAAAATATAAACCGTATTTTTCCAAAAATAAGGCAGGGTCTTATATTAAGTCTAGATATCTAGGCTATTTTTTTATAAACTGTAATTAGGGGTCATTTTTGGAGTAGGGCTTATATTTCAAGCATCCTCAAAAATACTGAAAATTCATGGTAGAGCTTATCTGCAGGGTAGGCTTTACTTTTGTGAAACAGGGTGTGATTATATTTTATATATATATATATATATTTATATATACATATATACATACACACACACATATATACACACAGTATATCTAAAAGCGCACACACAAATAAAGAATAAGTATACACTACAGTTCAAATGTTTAGGGTCACTTAAATATCTCCTTATTTTTTAAAGAAAAGCACATTTTTTTTTTCAATGAAGCTAACATTAAATTAAACAGAAATACACTCTATACATTGTTAATGTGGTAAGTGACTATTCTGGCTTCAAATGTCTGGTTTGTAATGCCATATCTACATAGGTGTATAGAGGCCCATTTCCAACAACCACCATTCCAGTGTTCTAATGGTACATTGTGTTTGCTAACGGTGTTAGAAGGCTAATGGATGTTTAGAAATCCCTTGAAAACCCTTGTGCAAGTATGTTAGCACAGCTGAAAACAGTTTTGCTGATTAGAGAAGCTATAAAACTGACTTTCCTTTGAGCTAGTTGAGAATCTGGAGAATTACATTTGTTGGTTCCATTAAACTCTCAAAATGGCCAGAAAAAGAGAACTTTCATGTGAAACTCATCAGTCTATTCTTTCTCTTAGAAATTAAGGATATTCCATGTGAGAAATTGCCAAGAACTTGAAGATTTCATACAACAGTGAGTACTAATCCCTTCAGAGGAGAGCACAAACAGGCTCTAACCAGAGTATAAAGAGACGTGGGAGGCCCCGCTGCACAACTGAGCAACAAGAAAAGTACATTATAGTCTCTAGTTTGAGAAATCGACGCCTCACAGGTCCTCAACTGGCAGCTTCATTAAATAGTACCCGCAAAATGCCAGTGTCAACGTCTACAGTGAAGAGGTGACTCCGGGTAGCTGGCCTTCAGGGCAGAGTGGCAAAGAAGAAGGCATATCTGAGACTGGCTAATTAAAGGAAAAGATTAATATGGGCAAAAGAACAAAGACATTGGTCAGAGGAAGATTGGAAAAAAGTGGTATGGACAGACGAATCGAAGTTTGAGGTGTTTGGATCACACAGAAAAACATTTGTGAGATGCAGAATAACTGAAAAGATGCTGGAAGAGTGCCTGACGCATTGTGGAGGAAATGTGATGGTCTGGGGTTGCTTTGGTGCTGGTAATGTGGGAGATTTGTACAAGGTAAAAGGGATTTTGAATAAGGAAGGCTATCACTCCATTTTGCAACGCCATGCCATACCCTGTGGACACCGCTTGATTGGAGCCAATTTCATTCTACAAAAGGACAATGACCCAAAGCACACGTCCAAATTATGCATGAACTATTTAGGGAAGAAGCAGGCAGCTGGAATTCTATCAGTAATGGAGAGGCCAGCCCAGTAACCAGATCTCAACCCTATTGAGCTGTTGTGGGAGCAGCTTGACCGTATGGTATGCAAAAAGTGCCCATCAAGCCATTCCAACTTGTGGGAGGGGCTTCTGGAAGCATGGGGTGAAATATCTCCAGATTACCTCATCAAATTAACAAATAGAATGCCAAAGGTCTGCAAAGCTGGAATTGCTGCAAAGGCAGCATTCTGTGACGAAAGCAAAGTTTGAAGGATAAATCTCATTTCCTTGAGATGGCTGGATTGTCATTGTAAATAAGCACTTGTACCTTGCCCCTCCCCCCATCTCATTGTAGATTGTAAGCTCTCACGAGCAGGGTTGCCTTTTTTTTTCCCTTTCAATATTGTATCTTTTATAATTGTTACTTGTTTGTATATGTTTATGTATATGATATGTATATGAGCCTCCAGAATTGTAAAGCGCTGCGGAATATGTTGGCGCTATAGAAATAAAGATTATTATTATTATTATTTCAAGTAAAACTCATTATTTCTAACCTAGTCAATGTCTGGACTATATTTTATGATTTTAATGGAAAAGACAAAATTGTCTGGCTGACCCCAAACTTTTGAACTGTAGTGTATAAGCATTGTATACATGTATGTTTATAAACATATAACATACGTGCTTTTGACATATATTGTATAAAACTGAGTGTATGTGTGTGTGTGTATGTCCACTAAAGAAATCTGCACCATTGCATTTACAATCACGAAATTTTGCACATCCGCCTCATTTGACTAAGGGAACATAGTAGACTATATTTTGAGGGGAAAACTTAACTCCATGCTTTACAGTTATTCACCAAAAAACCTGCTTACATTAAAGTCAATGGAGCTGGGAGCTACAGGTCATTAATAGGAGCTGTGATTGGTTGCTATAGGCAACAAAAGACATTCTTAGTATAAGACAGCTTATATGTATAATATGATATCGGTAGAGACAGACACACACAGGTGCAGAGACACACAGACACACACACAGAAAAAGAATGCAGAAAAAAGGCGAATCTTCATCAAATCAAGCTTTTATTATAAAGATTTGGCTTTTTTTCTGATTTTCCTATCACCCACAGTCCAAATTGTTTGGCTTGAGTCTTATCAGATATGCATCTGGTCGGCTTAATGATTTCAAGGTGAGGCGTTTTCTTTTGAAATTTTCAGAGACAGACACATAGAGGGACAGAGACACACAGAGACAGAGAGAGAGACAGAGAGGGAGAGGGAGACAAAGACAGAGAGGGAGACTGATGGAGAGGGAGACAGACAGAGAGACAGTCAGAGAGGAAGACAGGCAAAGATGAAGAAAGGGAGAAGGACAGAGCGGGGGAAAGAGGGAGAGTAGGAGAGAGACAGAGAGACACCTAGTTACTATCCTAGGCAATGCTGGTACTAAAGCTACTATATATATATATAGTATATATATATATATATATATATATATATATATATATATATATATATATATACACACACACACACACACACACACACATATACATGTATACATGTATATGTTTAGATGTAATATACAGTTAGGTCCAGAAATATTTGGACAGTGACACAAGTTTTGTTATTTTAGCTGTTTACAAAAACATGTTCAGAAATACAATTATATATATAATATGGGCTGAAAGTGCACACTCCCAGCTGCAATATGAGAGTTTTCACATCCAAATCGGAGAAAGGGTTTAGGAATCATAGCTCTGTAATGCACAGCGTCCTCTTTTTCAAGGGACCAAAAGTAATTGGACAAGGGACTCTAAGGGCTGCAATTAACTCTGAAGGCGTCTCCCTCATTAACCTGTAATCAATGAAGTAGTTAAAAGGTCTGGGGTTGATTACAGGTGTGTGGTTTTGCATTTGGAAGCTGTTGCTGTGACCAGACAACATGCGGTCTAAGGAACTCTCAATTGAGGTGAAGCAGAACATCCTGAGGCTGAAAAAAAAGAAAAAAATCCATCAGAGAGATAGCAGACATGCTTGGAGTAGCAAAATCAACAGTCGGGTACATTCTGAGAAAAAAGGAATTGCCTGGTGAGCTTGGGAACTCAAAAAGGCCTGGGCGTCCACGGATGACAACAGTGGTGGATGATCGCCGCATACTTTCTTTGGTGAAGAAGAACCCGTTCACAACATCAACTGAAGTCCAGAACACTCTCAGTGAAGTAGGTGTATCTGTCTCTAAGTCAACAGTAAAGAGTGGACTCCATGAAAGTAAATACAAAGGGTTCACATCTAGATGCAAACCATTCATCAATTCCAAAAATAGACATGCCAGAGTTAAATTTGCTGAAAAACACCTTATGAAGCCAGCTCAGTTCTGGAAAAGTATTCTATGGACAGATGAGACAAAGATCAACCTGTACCAGAATGATGGGAAGAAAAAAGTTTGGAGAAGAAAGGGAATGGCACATGATCCAAGGCACACCACATCCACTGTAAAACATGGTGGAGGCAACGTGATGGCATGGGCATGCATGGCTTTCAATGGCACTGGGTTACTTGTGTTTATTGATGACATAACAGCAGACAAGAGTAGCCGGATGAATTCTGAAGTGTACCGGGATATACTTTCAGCCCAGATTCAGCCAAATGCCGCAAAGTTGATCGGACGGCGCTTCATAGTACAGATGGACAATGACCCCAAATATACAGCCAAAGCTACCCAGGAGTTCATGAATGCAAAAAAGTGGAACATTCTGCAATGGCCAAGTCAATCACCAGATCTTAACCCAATTGAGCATGCATTTCACTTGCTCAAATCCAGACTTAAGACGGAAAGACCCACAAACAAGCAAGACCTGAAGGCTGCGGCTGTAAAGGCCTGGAAAAGCATTAAGAAGGAGGAAACCCAGCGTTTGGTGATGTCCATGGGTTCCAGACTTAAGGCAGTGATTGCCTCCAAAGGATTCGCAACAAAATATTGAAATTAAAAATATTTTGTTTGGGTTTGGTTTATTTGTCCAATTACTTTTGACCTCCTAAAATGTGGATTGTTTGTAAAGAAATGTGTACAATTCCTACAATTTCTATCAGATATTTTTGTTCAAACCTTCAAATTAAACGTTACAATCTGCACTTGAATTCTGTTGTAGAGGTTTCATTTCAAATCCAATGTGGTGGCATGCAGAGCCCAACTCGCGAAAATTGTGTCACTGTCCAAATATTTCTGGACCTAACTGTATATATAAATACACATTATATATATATATATATATTACACAATAAACTTTCTTTAATTAAGGCGATGGACCATGCTTTTTATTTAAATTGT
This sequence comes from Anomaloglossus baeobatrachus, assembly GCF_048569485.1. NCBI lineage: Eukaryota > Metazoa > Chordata > Amphibia > Anura > Aromobatidae > Anomaloglossus > Anomaloglossus baeobatrachus. The sequence continues at coordinate 380,810,521 of NC_134355.1, forward strand.
GGTTATTTTCTCAAAAACTCCACTGGTGTCTGTACATTGTATCCCTTAGCAGATTTCCAGATATACCATTTGAGGGCTTATTGTTTGAGGGACAATTTGTACTTTTGAATGACACCATTCATTTTATCATGTAGTGCACTGAAAAGCATGAAAAAAAAAAAATTCCTAGCTCATTGAAATTGCAAAAAAAAGGGAAATAACACAATTGCATTTTGGAGTTATCCCCAAAACTTTAAATAAACCACTTATACAGGCATGCATGTGTGATGCCCCTGGACTATCAGGTTGTCACAGGGTACTGCACAAACTGCCCTTTCGTGCAGTATTCCAAGTCCCTCATGGTTCTGGGTTCCTATCTTACGGTGTTGCCTCCAACAGCAAATCAAATCCTAGATACACACTACACCACACCCACCAGTGGACGGCTTGGGTGGAATAGAGTCGCCCAACTGGGGGGGTCACAGAGGGGAGGTGAGTAGAGATGAGCGAACCGGCCGTGGTTCGGCTCAAGTTCGGTTCGCCGAACGAAGGTCTCGTTCGAGTTCGGTTCGGAGAACCGGTTCGGCAAAAACTCGAACCGCATAGGTGACAATGGGAGGCAATCACGAACACATAAAAACACCTAGAAAACACCCTCAAAGGTGTCCAAAAGGTGACAAACAACTCACAACACAACACAAACACATGGGAAAGTGACAAGAACAAATTCTCATGCATAAACAAAACAGCTTGACGAGGAAAAAAAGAAGACGAGACACAGATATAGGCATGGCATGCCCTTCTAAAATAATGTAAAACACCGCAAGGTTACTCCAAGCAGAGTCTCCCTTTTTTCCAAAAATTGGGCCACACACACACACCCACCCCTTCAGTGGCAGCAGTTGTGCCCCAGTTGTACACTTCACAGGTAGATTTGCATCAAGCACATTCAAAAATACGCCATACTTAACCGTCCCCAGGATGACACCGGGGTAGGTAGCAAAGTCTTTCCTGATCCCAGCTCTGTTCATCTTGGATCATTTTTAGAAACAATGTAAGCAAGAGTTACTCCAAGCGGAGTCTCCCTTTTTTTTCCAAAACTTGGGCCACACAGACACCCACCCCTTCAGTGGCAGCACTTGTGCCCCAGTTGTACACTTCACAGGTAGATTTGCATCAAGCACATTCCAAATCCACAAGCATTTACGCTCCCCAGGATGACACAAGGGTAGTAAATTCCTTGTGAATCCATGACTTGTTCATTTTAATGAACGTTAGTCTGTCCACATTGTCACTGGACAGACGCGTGCGCTTATCTGTCAGCACATACCCAGCAGAACTGAAGACACATTCAAAGACAACGCTGGCAGCTGGACACGACAAAATCTCCAAGGAGTAAGTGGAGAGCTCTGGCCATTTTTCAAGATTTGAAGCCCAAAATGAGCAAGGCTCTATTTGCAAAGTCATGGCATCGATGTTCATTTGGAGATACTCCTGTATCATCCTCTCCAGCCGTTGACTATGTGTCAGGTTTCCGGGTTTTCCAGTCCTCTTTTGAAAGAGCTTGCCCTCGGTTAACATGGAGTTTTATGTTCTGTTGCCCTACTTCCTGTCCAGCTGCTTAAAAGGCCGCCTCTAAGCCTAGTCCAGTGCCTGAGTATACTGCTTGCTGTGTGCTCCTGCTTTGCTGCTGCTGCTGCTTGATTACCTTTGGATCCTCCTGAAAATCTACCGACCGACTCTGGACCGTACCCGGTTTCTTCAAACTGTGCCCGGACTCCGTCTGCCGTCTTTGGTCAGCACGTCTGCCCGGTTTCTTCCGGTTCATCACCATTTTGGACTTTCATCCCGTACGGACACTTCTGGACTTCACCGCTTGCCCCTTGTGTCCCGGCTGCGGCGCATTTAGGCCTTCCGGGGTTGATTGCCGGACAGTCCCTGTATAGGGGTTCGCTCTGGTGGTCTCTCTGGGGGAGTCCGGTGCGTGGCCCCGGGAATCCCCTTCACTCTGTTTCGGAAAGGTATTTTCATGTGTTTGTTATACTGTGTATTTCCGTTGTGTATCTACCGTGGTGACATATCATAAACATCTTGTACCACAAACTCGTCTCTGGCTGTCATTGCCCTAACGCTATCGAAATCCTCAAAACATACAATAGTATTACATTATACTCAGGCAGCTAAGAGGATTTCGCTGGGGCAATGACTGAGACACGAGTAGATCAGCTCTTTTCTATGATTAATTCCTTGCAGCAGGAGATGGAGGTGGTGCAGACTAAACTTAGAGATGTGGAGACACAGCTGGGCCATGATCACCAGGTACTGGGTCCGGCTATACAGGATTTGCAAGTCAGAGTGGAGGCTCAGGAAGCCGTCCCCACTACGTCCGTATCAGCTGCCGGTATGCCTAGGTTACCCCCATTCCGTTTCAATGGTGACCGTAGTCAGTTTCGTGGATTTGTGAACCAATGTATACTGTTTTTTGATGTACATGCTGATTATTACCGTTCTGACCGGTCCAAGGTATTATGTATAATTATGTTATTAACCTCACGAGCACTGGCTTGGGCTAATCCTATGATAGAGAACCGGGACATCCGTTTAAATCACCTGGAGGACTTTCTGACCGCAATGGCGCAGATGTTTGATGATCCGAATCGCCGTGCTACCGCTGAATCGGCTCTCCTTTCCTTACGTCAGGGAAAGCGTTCTGTCGTTGAATACGCCACTGAATTTAAGAGGTTAGTGGTAGACACCGATTGGGGAAACAATGCATTATTGTCTGTTTTCAGAAAGGGTTTGTCCGGTACCATCAAAGACGAGTTAGCCCGTTCCGAATCTCCAGGGGATTTTGAACTGTTTCTCCAGCACTGTGTGCGTATTGATACCCGCTTGACGGAACGTAGACAGGAAAAATGGGCAGCTGTAAACCGTGTGAACAACTTTGCATTTCCTTCCAGAGAACCCGCTCTCAGGACGCCACGGGAGGCCGAGGACGTTCCTATGCAAGTGGACTCTCTGCAAAAGCGAGAGACCAATGAACGTCGCGAACACCGGCTCCGTGAGCGTTTGTGTTTCTATTGCGGTCAATCGGACCATTTCTTGATCGACTGCCCGAAACGTCCGAATCGCCCAAATAAGGTATTGGCAGCCATGGCAGAGTGTGACAACACGGACGCAGAGTCCGATATCTCTGAGGCAAGCGGACACTTGGATGCGGTATTTCCCTTGACTGTAATGTCAACCTCACCGAAGGACTCGGAAGGGAAATATACCCATTGCTCGCTCCCCATTCAGATCCGGTGGGAGGGACAGCTAATACCTACCTCTGCAATGATAGATTCTGGGGCAGGGGGAAATTTCATGGACTCCTCTTTTGCCAGGAAACACGGTATCCGGACTCAGCAAAGATCCTCACCGGTTACCATGGAGACGGTTGACGGATCTCCGTTAATCTCTGGACCAGTTGATCGGGAAACCGTACCGCTAGAATGCGTCATGAAGCCAGGTCAGCAGGAGACCCTTGTTTTCATGTTAATTTCTTCTCCTCATTTTCCGATTATTCTAGGTATTCCATGGCTACGGTCTACAAATCCGGTCATCGATTGGGAAACTAAGGAAATATCCTTCCCACCGCAGAGTATTCCGACCATTAGTCCAACTGTTCCGGTTCCAGTAACACCGAATGCGGAGGGCACTGTACAGGTACCTGTTCTACCCCCGGTGTATAATGACTTTGCGGATATATGCGACAAAAGAAAAGCCGATCGGCTTCCCCCGCATAGACCGTATGATTGCCCCATAGACTTACTCCCAGGGGCGGAGATCCCGTTTGGTCATGTCTACCCGTTGGCGGCACCTGAGCTAGAAGCACTAAAAGAATACATTGATGAAAGTCTAGCTAAGGGATTTATTCGTCCGTCTACCTCACCAGCAGGGGCACCCATCTTTTTCGTGAAAAAGAAAGAGGGGACTCTGAGACCCTGTATTGACTACCGGGAACTGAATAAAATAACTATCCGGAACCGGTATCCGTTACTGTTGATTCCTGAGCTATTGGAGAGGGTCCAACAGGCAAAAATATTCACCAAATTGGACCTCCGTGGGGCATACAATCTACTCCGTATACGTCCCGGAGACGAGTGGAAGACCGCGTTCCGATGTCGGTATGGACATTTTGAGTACCTAGTGATGCCTTTTGGACTTTGTAACGCTCCCGCGACTTTCCAACATCTAGTTAACGATATTTTTAGGGATATCATGGACCAATTCATGGTGATTTATCTGGACGATATCCTAATCTTTTCTGATTCCCTGCAGGAACACCAGGAACACGTCAAGACCGTACTTACCCGGCTGAGGGAAAACCACCTGTACATCAAACTGGAGAAATGCGAATTCCATTGCTCACAAATACAATTCTTAGGTTATGTCATCTCTCCTCAGGGACTGAACATGGAGTCTGGCAAGATACAAGCAATTCTAGACTGGCCGGAACCGGGGAACATCAAAGAGGTACAACGCTTTGTCGGTTTTGCCAACTTTTACCGACGTTTTATCCGTAATTTTTCAGAGATCGTTCGTCCCATCACTCTGTTAACCAAGAAAGGACAGAAGTTTGTGTGGTCTGCCCAGGCCCAGGAAGCTTTCCATCGTCTCAAGGTTTGTTTTACCTCAGCGCCTATATTGGTACATCCGAATCCCGCACTTCCCTTTATCGTGGAAGTCGACGCTTCTGACTACGCATTAGGGGCCATCCTTTCTCAAAGGACTGGGGACAAGAGTCTCTTACATCCGTGTGCTTTCTTTTCCCGCCGGTTGTCCCCTGCAGAAAGGAACTATGACATTGCGGACAAGGAATTGTTGGCGATTATTTCAGCTTTTAAGGAATGGAGACACCACTTACAGGGAGCCGCGCAGCAAGTGATGGTACTCACAGATCATCGTAATCTGGAATTTCTTAAGTCTGCCAGGTGCCTGTCTCCACGGCAAGCCCGTTGGAGCCTATTCCTTAACCAGTTCAATTTTGTCGTTACATACCGTCCAGGTTCACGTAATGGGAAAGCCGATGCCTTGTCCCGAATCCACGCCGTGGACTCCGTGCCTGGAACCCCGTCTCAGACCGTGTTATCGGATGCCAATTTCGTTGGAGTAATCCAGGACCAGGACTTGTGGAAGGACATCAAGCTGGCCTATGATGGTGACGTATTTCTTGCTGCCCCCCCGAATGATGTAACTCTTGTTCTTCGGAATGGTGTGTGGTTGAGAGAGCGACGCATTTATGTCCCGGAGGCCGTAAGACTTCGGGTTCTCAAGTTGGTCCATGACTCCGTGTTGGCTGGTCATAGGGGGGTACAGAAGACGCAGGAATTTCTGAACCGTTTTTTCTGGTGGCCTACCTGTTTAAAGGATGTAAAGGACTATGTCCACTCATGTGTGGTTTGTGCCCGGTGCAAGGTCCCTCGTGTGGCTCCTACAGGACTCCTCCAACCGTTACCCGTGCCATCTCGCCCTTGGGGGTCTATCTCAATGGATTTTATTGTGGAGTTGCCCGTCTCAGACGGTCACAATACCATTTTAGTGGTGGTGGATCGGTTGACTAAAGCTGCTCACTTTATTCCGTGTGCCGGTCTTCCCTCAGCCGCAGAGACAGTGGATCTGGTTATCCAGAACGTATTCCGATTGCATGGGGTACCAGACGAGATCATCTCTGACCGGGGCGTGCAGTTCACGTCTAGGTTCTGGAAGGGGTTTTGTACGGCACTCCAGATTGATGTCTGTTTGTCTTCTGCATACCATCCTCAGACAAATGGGCAAACCGAACGGACCAATCAAACCCTGGAACAATACCTTCGCTGTTATGTCAGCCATCTACAGGACGATTGGCTGAAGATGCTTCCGTTGGCGGAGTTCTCGTATAACAACACTCAGAGCAGCTCCACTAAGGTAACGCCCTTTTTCGCTAACTTGGGTTACCATCCGACTATTTTGCCTAGGTCACCGGTTGCGGTCTCAGTGCCTGCGGTGGAGGACAGATTGACAGAGCTACGACAAAATCTGGAGGTTCTGAAGGACACTGTGGCTACAGCTCAGGAGCGTTACAAGAGGTCGGCAGACGCTCACCGGAAACCGGCACCCATGTATAAGGTAGGGGACTCTGTATGGTTGTCCACCAAGAACCTGAGATTGGGTGTCCCTTCGCAGAAGCTGGGACAAAAATTCATCGGTCCGTTCAAGATCACCGGGATCGTGAGCCCTGTGGCCTGTCGGCTGCGGTTACCGCACCATCTAAAGGTACACCCGGTCTTTCATGTTTCTCTCCTCAAATCCGTCTCTCCCAATACGTTTCATGGTCGTGTCGTGCCTCCTCCTCCGCCTGTGATGGTCGACGGCGAGGAGCAGTTCGTGGTTGAGGACATTATTGACTCCCGGCTCCATCGTCGTCGGCTTCAGTATCTGGTACGTTGGCAGGGGTACGCCCCCGAGGACGATTCCTGGGAACCAGTGGGTAACATTCGAGCACCCCGGAAGATCGCTCAGTTTCATCGACGGTACCCGGACAAGCCGGGCCCTGACCCGTCCTGAGGCCGTTTCTGGGGGGGGGGAGTAATGTCAGGTTTCCGGGTTTTCCAGTCCTCTTTTGAAAGAGCTTGCCCTCGGTTAACATGGAGTTTTATGTTCTGTTGCCCTACTTCCTGTCCAGCTGCTTAAAAGGCCGCCTCTAAGCCTAGTCCAGTGCCTGAGTATACTGCTTGCTGTGTGCTCCTGCTTTGCTGCTGCTGCTGCTGCTTGATTACCTTTGGATCCTCCTGAAAATCTACCGACCGACTCTGGACCGTACCCGGTTTCTTCAAACTGTGCCCGGACTCCGTCTGCCGTCTTTGGTCAGCACGTCTGCCCGGTTTCTTCCGGTTCATCACCATTTTGGACTTTCATCCCGTACGGACACTTCTGGACTTCACCGCTTGCCCCTTGTGTCCCGGCTGCGGCGCATTTAGGCCTTCCGGGGTTGATTGCCGGACAGTCCCTGTATAGGGGTTCGCTCTGGTGGTCTCTCTGGGGGAGTCCGGTGCGTGGCCCCGGGAATCCCCTTCACTCTGTTTCGGAAAGGTATTTTCATGTGTTTGTTATACTGTGTATTTCCGTTGTGTATCTACCGTGGTGACATATCATAAACATCTTGTACCACAAACTCGTCTCTGGCTGTCATTGCCCTAACGCTATCGAAATCCTCAAAACATACAATAGTATTACACTATGTGTCAGACTTGTTGTCTCTGGTGGCCTTGCAAAAGATGGTCTAAAAATGCTGCTGGAACGGGTAGACTGTTGAAGATGACGAAACCGTCCCATGTTTGTCAAGTTACAACTGGGAGATTCACTCCCTGCACCACGGTTGTTTGGTGGAAAAGCCGAGCTAAGCGAGTAACAGCTTTTGCTGATACTCCTGCATACGTGCGTCCCTTTCTATGGCTGGAATTATGTCACAAAATTTGGACTTGTACCGGGGATCTAATAGTGTGGCAAGCCAGTAGTCATCATCACTTCTAATTTTGACAATACGAGGGTCATGTTGGAGGTAGTGCAGCAAGAAGGCGCTCATGTGTCTTGCGCAGCCATGCGGACCAAGTCCACGCTGTGTTTGTGGCATAGAGGTGCGAACCGTTCTTTCTTCCTCTGACATCTCCCCCCAACCTCTTTCAACTGAAATTTGACCAAGGTCTCCCTCATCCGCTGAGTCTTCCATGTCCATGGACAGTTCGTCCTCCATTTCTTCATGTTCTCCTGCACCTTCCTCAACATTTCGCCTGCTACCATGCGCCCTTATTGATCCCTGTCCCCCATGGTCCCATGCCTGCCGCGTTGGTGATGATGAACGTCTGGACCTTGGTGATGTTGTTGTCTCTTGCGCATATGAATCCCCCTGTAGTTCCTCCCCTTCCTGTTGTTCCACCCCCTGACTCCGAATAGTGTTTAGCGTGTGCTCCAGCATGTAAATGACTGGAATTGTCATGCTGGTAATGGCATTGTCAGCGCTAAACATATTCGTCGCCATGTCGAAACTGTGCAGAAGGGTGCATAGGGTCCTTGATCTGAGACTACTCCATCAGGGTGATCTGCCCCACCTCTGCATCTCGTTGGCCCAGGCTATACGTCATGACGTATTGCACCAGGGCTCGACGGTGCTGCCACAGTCGCTGTAACATGTGGAGAGTCGAATTCCAGCGTGTCGGCACATCGCATTTCAGGCGATGAACCGGCAGGCCTAAAGACTTCTGGAGCGATGCAAGTCACTCAGCAGCGGTGGTTGAACGGCGGAAGTGAGCAGACAATTTTTGTGCCCTGTTCAGAAGACCATCTAGGCCGGGATAGTGTGTTAAAAATTGCTGGATAACAAGGTTCAACACGTGAGCCATACAAAGCACGTGTCACCTTGCCCAGGCGAAGGGCCACACCCAGGTTTGCAGCATTGTCTCACACGGCCTTACCAGGCTGCAGGTTGAGTGGAGACAACCATTTACCAAACTCAGTCTCCAGAGCTGCCCACAACTCAGCCGCTGTGTGATTCTTATTTCCAAGACATTTCAAGCTAAAAGATCGCCTGATGCCGTTGCGCTCTGCTGCCAGCATAGTAATGAGGGGTGCGTGATTCCTTCTGCGCAGTTAGAACGCTGGTGGCCTGACCAGGCAGGCTTGGGGCGGAGGTGGAGGACCCATACGAGGTGGAGGAGGCAGAAGCAGTGGCGGAACTTGGACAGACAGAGGATTGACACACAAGTCGTGGGGACGGCAAGACTTGTGCAGCAGACCCTTCCCCATCTATCACCATAGTTACCCAGTGCCCAGTCAGCGACATGTAACGTCCCTGTCCATGCTTACTGGTCCAAGTATCGGTGGGGAAATGCACTCGTTCACACACATAGTTTCTCATGGAAGCGGTGATGTTGTGTGCGACATGCTGGTGTAGCGCGGGCACACCTTTCTTAGAGAAGTAGTGGCGACTGGGCATTTGGTACTGGGGCACAGCAACAGACATAAGGTCTCTAAAATCCTGTGTGTCCACCAGGCGGAAAGGCAGCATTTCGGTACCCAAGAGCTTGCAGAGGGATAAAGTCAACCTCTTAGCTTTGTCATGGGTCGCAGGAAATGGCCTTTTATTTGTCCACATCTGAGGGACAGAGATCTGGCTGCTGTGTGTAGACAGTGTTGAGTAGGATGTCCCTGGAAAAATGCAGGTTTGTGAAGAAAGTGCAGGAATAGACATGATGTTGCCTTCATCCAACGTTCGTGCTATCGATGTCTGAGAGAGCTGTACACACGCACTTGTTTCCCCTTCCAAACCAACTGACGACCTACCAAGCAAACTGCCTGTTGCGGTTACAGTGGTGGAAGTTGTGCTTGGAAAACCAGGTGTGACAGCTGACCCCACAGTCCTAGAAGATGAAGAGCGCGCGAATGTAATGGAAGGGGCAGGCGGTGGATGGTTCGCTCCGCTAGGCCGCATTGCAGCATGGTGAGCTTCCTACTGGGACATATGATATTTATTCATGTGACGATTCATGGAAGAAGTTGTCAAACTCCTGAGGTTTTGCCCTCTACTAACAGAATCACGACAAATTTTACTTATCATATGATTTGCTATGTCAAAAAAGGACCAGGCTAGGCAAGGCTTAGAGGGCATGCGACCTGCTGATCCACCCCGACTAGTGCTCAGAGGCAGAGTGGTGGCTGAGGATGAAGTTGTAGACGTGCTACCAGTACTCCGACTCTTTCCAGGAAGGCGCAAGGTAACTTCGTCGTCAGTAGCATCCTCCTCCACCGCCTCTGTTGACCTCCTCGAGTGCCTGACTGTGGGTTGACAGTAGGTGGGATCTAGAACTTCCTCATCAATTGTTGTGTTTGCACTCCCCTCACCCTCAGACCGAGCCCCTTCCTGACGTGAACCAATATTTAAGTTGTCATCCCAATCTGGTATCTGCGTATCATCGTCATCAGTACGTTCCTCATTGTCTATAACAACAGGTGTTACAGTTTGTGAATAAGGGTCAACAATATGCTTAGAAACTTGGTCCTTACGGCCTGAATCAGAGTCATAAAAGTTCTGGGCATCACTGCAGACCATTTCCTGGTCTGTACTCACTGTAGCTTGACAGGAGACCTCTGATTCCCAGGCTATAGTGTGACTGAACAGCTCTGCAGACTCAGCCATCTCAGTTCCACTATACTGTGCAGGGCGGATGGAGACTTCAGAGCTGGGAGAAAGCAAGTGTGATTGGGATGACAACTCAGAGGACTGATGTTTTTTGGATGCGGTAGTTGAGGTGGCGGAGAGGGCACTTGTTGAACCACTTGAGATCCATTCAAGCATTTTCTTTTTTTGGCCATCATCTACCTTTGTTCCAGTTGTTCATGTCCGTAAAAAAGGGAGCACGTCGGATTGTCCACGGTAAGTAGTAGACATATTACTTTTGCTAGAAGATGGTCTATCTTCAGCAGATGTTAATGGAGCTTTGCCATCTTCCCCACGGACAAACCCTTTTTTTCCTTTTCCAACACGCCTATTCCCCTTTCCACCAGCAGCTGTCATTTTGCCACTCACTTTGATTGCGACAAGATTGTGCACTTAAAATGTGGTAGTAAAAATTGAGAGGTGGTGTAGATTGCAGCGGTGGTCTAGCTTTATTAACAGCAGAATAAACAACAATAACTATCCTTGACAATGCAACTACGACCCTTAAACTGGCAGCATAGTTTGCTATTAGAATGGCTTAGTAACAATGAGTGAGTGTGCAATGCAGAGGTGCTGCAAATAGATTTGCACTAGTGGGACACTAATGGAAGTCCAAAAGCCACTTTTAGGATGCCACTGTTTACTCAGTGTTTGCTAGTAAAATGGCTTAGTAACAATGAGCTGGAGTGTGCAAAGGGCAGGAGGGTACAGTGGCAGGGTTGTGGGTCTGTGTAGAGGAAAGGAAGCCTCACTTTATATCCCTCCTAATGGTGAAATGCAGCGAGGAAGTCCCTGACCTTAGCTACACAGACGCTCTTATCTGTAGCTGTTAAAATCTGTTTCTACAGACCTGACTGTCACCTATGGCTCTGAGCCTGCTGTTATTAGCCCTTACAAGGGCTAAAAGAAATTTCTATCCCTATTCTGTATAGCGCTGTGTGTAGAGCGTACACAGCAGTATCGGAGACAGGAGCTACGCCAGCGGTGACTGACACCGAGACGCAGAAGGCAGATAATGGTGTCCTGACGGGCAGATACCCGTTTTTATAATGCAGGGACATGTGACATGGACATCCTATCCCACATGCCGTTGCTTCTCTGGCTAAAAGTCCACTTAGCTGTGTGTGTGTCTGGGATTGGCTGACATGCTGGCCCGCCCCACTACACGCATGCACTTAGGGAAGGAAGACAAGGGGAAAAAAAAAAATGGCGATCGCCATTATCCCAGCAGCAGTGATCTGAATGCGCTGTTCCTGCACACTATACGCTGAAATTTCATAATAGTGTGAGTCACAGAATGACTTACACTATTACAGCGGAAAACCAGCTAGTAATTAGCTTGGCTTTTTGCTGCTAGAACCGTTCTCGAACGTAATTAGAACTATCGAGCTTTAGCAAAAAGCTCGAGTTCTAGTTCGATCTAGAACAGCCCTCAAAATCACTCGAACCACAAACTGGAGAACCACGAACCACAAACCGCGCTCAACTCTAGAGGTGAGTAGTGTAGTCATTAAAGTCGGAGTGAAGTAAGAGAGAGAGAGTGAGAGGAGGTTGGGAGTGGTGGCTCCCAAGAGAAGCTGTCTAGGTTGCAGACGGTGGTCTGGACCTAGAGGAGTCGGACCCCCGGTCGCAGGGGATTCCGGCTAGGTGCCTGGACCTGTTAAGGAGGACGGTCAGCAGCCTGGCACTATCACCGTCCGGGACCAAAGGCACGGCGGGGTACACGAACCCTAGGTCGGAGAGAAGCTTCAAGCAACTCGGCAATTAACCTGAGGAGAACGGAGCCTTGATTATCTGTTCCCACCCACTCCAGAATCGGGGCACTAGTGCAACGAGGGGGATAGGGCCTTCCAAACAAATGGTCCAAGAAAATCCCAAGTGTGAGCCCTAAGAGCAGGCTCCCACACTTAGCTACAGTGGGGAGCGGGGCTTGGCAAGTTTCAGACTACTGGGCCACTACGTTGAAGTTAAACTTAGTGCCAGGAGGCAGGTCACGGACCTATAAAAAAATCATACCTTTAGTATACATTTTTAGTGTTTTAGTTGACAGAAAAATATATTTATATTTTATAGGCAAATAAGGGGTTTTCAGTGCACAAGCCTAGGCTAAAAGATCAGTGCATCGTTATGCCACCTCAATATGCATACTGAGCACTCTGTCATATCTTGATTGACAATAGTAGAAAGGGATATATAGAAAAGGATATGTGCCCACATAGCAGATTTGTGTGCCAATTTTTTGCACACAAAACTGCATGTTTCGGCAGGAATAACACAGCAGAAAAAACACACATTTTTTAATTGCAATTTTTCATGCATTTTTATGTCATGGGGATTGTGGGGGTTCCTGCATTGTATCCAACAAACACCACCAGGTTTCTCGCTGATGTTACAGCTGAGACCCGGCTCTCACTGCCAGGAGTGATTTCTGCTTCGCTCGTGACAGTTTAACCCCCTACATGCTGCAATCAATCGTGATCGCAGCATTCAGGAGGCAGCAAGAGGATCACAGAGTCCTGATCGCTGCCATGGCAACCCTGGGTCATCATCATGACGACCCCAGGTTTCTAAGCTATGGATCGCCTCAAAGACTGTGTCAGATGCATGGTGTGAGAGGTGAAGTGTCAGTGCTATGAGTGCACCACTGACAGATATAATTCACTGCAGTGATCAAGCACCGTAGTAGATTATATTAGGCTCAGGAAAAAAATGCAGAAATAATTGATATTCTGCAGATTTGTTTCTGCACCAAAATCTGCAAGTAAAAAATCTACAACATGTGCACAGCAATTCAGGATTCTCAGACTTTACTGGGATGTGTTTTTCCTTGCAATATTGATTAAAATCTGCAAGAAAAAAGCATGAAAAAAAACCGCAGCAAAAAAGCACACATACTAATTCTGCTGCGCTGCAGGTCAAGAAGATATTGAATGGAAATTATGGTGTTGAACAACGGCCAGTTATATTAATTTACACTTTACAGAGTTGATGATTGTGTTTAGATAGCACTCTCTTGAGTAGAGATGAGCGAACCGGTCCCGATTCGGCTCGAGGTCGGTTCGCCGAACGGAGCTCCCGTTCGAGTTCGGCTCGTCGAACGTTCGACGAACCGAACTCGAACTGCATAGGAAACAATGGCAGGCAATCACAAACACATAAAAACACCTAGAAAACACCCTCAAAGGTGTCCAAAAGGTGACAAACAACTCACAACACAACACAAACACATGGGAAAGTGACAAGGACATATACTCATGCGAAAACAAAACAGCTGGACAAGGAAAAAGAGGAGGACACACAGATATAGGCATGGCACGCCCTTCTAAAATCATGTAAAACACCGCAAGGTGACTCCAAGCGTAGTCTCCCTTTTTTCCAAAAATTGGGCCCCACACACACCCACCCCTTCAGTGGCAGCAGTTGTGCCCCAGTTGTACACTTCACAGCTAGATTTGCATCAAGCACATTCAAAAATACGCCATTCTTATCCGTCCCCAGGATGACACCAGGGTAGGTAGCAAAGTCTTTCCTGATCCCAGCTCTGTTCATCTTGGCTTCTTTTAAAAACACAGCAAGCAAGGGTTACTCCAAGTGGAGTCTCCCTTTTTTCCAAAAATTGGGCCCCACACACACCCACCCCTTCAGTGGCAGCAGTTGTGCCCCAGTTGTACAATTCACAGCTAGATTTGCATCAAGCACATTCAAAAATACGCCATTCTTATCCGTCCCCAGGATGACACCGGGGTAGGTAGCAAAGTCTTTCCTGATCCCAGCTCTGTTCATCTTGGCTTCTTTTAAAAACAATGTAAGCAAGGGTTACTCCAAGCGGAGTCTCCCTTTTTTCCAAAAATTGGGCCCCACACACACCCACCCCTTCAGTGGCAGCAGTTGTGCCCCAGTTGTACAATTCACAGCTAGATTTGCATCAAGCACATTCAAAAATACGCCATTCTTATCCGTCCCCAGGATGACACCAGGTTAGGTAGCAAAGTCTTTCCTGATCCCAGCTCTGTTCATCTTGGCTTCTTTTAAAAACAATGTAAGCAAGGGTTACTCCAAGCGGAGTCTCCCTTTTTTCCAAAAATTGGGCCCCACACACACCCACCCCTTCAGTGGCAGCAGTTGTGCCCTAGTTGCAAACATGATGTTTTGATTTGCATCAAGCACATTCCAAATCCACAAGCATTTACTCTCCCCAGGATGACACAGGGGTAGTAAATTCCTTCTGGATCCATGACTTGTTCATTTTGATGAACGTCAGTCTGTCCACATTGTCACTGGACAGACGCGTGTGCTTATCTGTCAGCACACACCCAGCAGCACTGAAGACACGTTCAGAGACAACGCTGGCAGCTGGACACGACAAAATCTCCAAGGCGTAACTGGATAGCTCTGGCCATTTTTCTAGATTTGAAGCCCAAAAGGAGCAAGTCTCCATTTGCAAAGTCATGGCATCGATGTTCATTTGGAGATACTCCTGTATCATCCTCTCCAGCCGTTGACTATGTGTCAGACTTGTTGTCTCTGGTGGCCTTGCAAAAGAGGGTCTAAAAAAATTATGAAAAGATTCCATAAAATTGCTGTTACCAGCACCAGATACGGTCCTACTGGTATGGGTAGACTGTTGAAGATGACGAGACCGTCCCATGTTTGGCAAGTTACAACTGGGAGAATCACTCCCTGCACCTGCACAGTTGTTTGGTGGAAAAGCCGAGCTAAGATCGAGTAACAGCTTCTGCTGATACTCCTGCATACGTGCGTCCCTTTCTATGGCTGGAATTATGTCACAAAATTTGGACTTGTACCGCGGATCTAATAGTGTGGCAACCCAGTAGTCATCATCACTTCTAATTTTGACAATACGAGGGTCATGTTGGAGGTAGTGCAACAAGAAGGCACTCATGTGTCTTGCGCAGCCATGCGGACCAAGTCCACGCTGTGTTTGTGGCATAGAGGTGCTAACCGTTCTTTCTTCCTCTGACATCTCCCCCCAACCTCTTTCAACTGAAATTTGACCAAGGTCTCCCTCATCCGCTGAGTCTTCCATGTCCATGGACAGTTCGTCCTCCATTTCTTCATGTTCTCCTGCACCTTCCTCAACATCTCGCCTGCTACCATGCGCCCTTGTTGATCCCTGTCCCCCATGGTCCCATGCCTGCCGCGTTGGTGATGATGAACGTCTGGACCTTGGTGATGTTGTTGTGTCTTGCGCATATGAATCCTCCTGTAGTTCATCCCCTTCCTGTTGTCCCACCCCCTGACTCCGAATAGTGTTTAGCGTGTGCTCCAGCATGTAAATGACTGGAATCGTCATGCTGATAATGGCATTGTCAGCGCTAAACATATTCGTCGCCATGTCGAAACTCTGCAGAAGGGTGCATAGGTCCTTGATCTGAGACCACTCCATCAGGGTGATCTGACCCACCTCTGAATCTCGTTGGCCCAGGCTATACGTCATGACGTATTGCACCAGGGCTTGGCGGTGCTGCCACAGTCGCTGTAACATGTGGAGAGTTGAATTCCAGCGTGTCGCGACATCGAATTTCAGGCGATGAACCGGCAGGCCGAAAGACTTCTGGAGCGATGCAAGTCGCTCAGCTGCGGCACTTGAACGGCGGAAGTGAGCAGACAGTTTTCGTGCCCTGTTCAGAAGGCCATCTAGGCCGGGATAGTGTATTAAAAATTGCTGGACGACAAGGTTCAACACGTGAGCCATACAAGGTACGTGTGTCACCTTGCCCAGGCGAAGGGCCGCACCCAGGTTTGCAGCATTGTCGCACACGGCCTTACCAGGTAGCAGGTTGAGTGGAGACAACCATTTATTAAACTCGCACCGCAGAGCTGACCACAACTCCTCAGCTGTGTGACTCTTATTCCCAAGACATGTCAAGCTAAAGACCGCCTGATGCCGTTGCGCTCTGCTGCCAGCATAGTAATGAGGGGTGCGTGATTCCTTTTGCGCTGTGAGAACGCTGGTGGCCTGACCAGGCAGGCTTGGGGCGGAGGTGGAGGACCCAGATGAGGTGGAGGATGCAGAAGCAGTGGCGGAACTTGGACAGACAGAGGATTGACACACAAGTCGTGGGGACGGCAAGACTTGTGCAGCAGACCCTTCACCATCTATCACCATAGTTACCCAGTGCCCAGTCAGCGACATGTAACGTCCCTGTCCATGCTTACTGGTCCAAGTATCGGTGGTGAAATGCACCCGTTCACACACAGAGTTTCTCAAGGAAGCAGTGATGTTGTGTGCGACATGCTGGTGTAGCGCGGGCACACCTTTCTTAGAGAAGTAGTGGCGACTAGGCATCTGGTACTGGGGCACAGCAACAGACATAAGGTCTCTAAAATCCTGTGTGTCCACTAGGCGGAAAGGCAGCATTTCGGTAGCCAACAGCTTACAGAGGGATAGAGTCAACCTCTTCGCTTTGTCATGGGTCGCAGGAAATGGCCTTTTATTTGACCACATCTGAGGGACAGAGATCTGGCTGCTGTGTGTAGACGGTGTTGAGTAGGGTGTCCCTGGAAAAATGCAGGTTTGTGAGGAAAGTGCTGGCGGAGACATGATGTTGCCTTCATCCAACGTTGGTGCTATCGATGTCTGAGAGAGCTGTACACACTCACTTGTTTCCCCTTCCAAACCAACTGACAACCTACCAAGCAAACTGCCTGTTGCGGTTACAGTGGTGGAAGCTGTGGGTGGAAAAACAGGTGTGACAGCTGTCCCCACAGTCCTAGAAGATGACGAGCGCGCGGATGCACTGGAAGGGGCAGGCGGTGGATGGTTCGCTCCGCTAGGCCGCATTGCAGCACGGTGAGCTTCCCACCGGGCCATATGATATTTATTCATGTGACGATTCATGGAAGAAGTTGTCAAACTGCTGAGGTTTTGACCTCTACTAAGAGAACCATGACAAATTTTACAGATCACATAATTTGGGCGATCTTTTTCTATGTCAAAAAAGGACCAAGCTAGGCAAGGCTTAGAGGCCATGCGACCTGTTGATCCACCCCGAATAATGCTCAGAGGCAGAGTGGTGGCTGAGGATGCAGTTGTAGACGTGCTACCAGTACTCCGACTCTGTCCAGGAAGGCGCAAGGTAACTTCGTCATCAGTTGCATCCTCCTCCACCACCTCTGTTGACCTCCTCGAGTGCCTAACTGTGGGTTGACAGTAGGTGGGATCTAGAACTTCATCATCAATTGTTGTGTTTGCACTCCCCTCCCCCTCAGACCAAGCCTCTTCTTGCCCTTACCGAATATTTAAGTTGTCATCCCAATCGGGTATCTGCGTCTCATCTTCATCAGTATGTTCCTCATTGTCTATAACCACAGGTGTTACAGTTTGTGACAAAGGGTCAACATTATGCTCAGAAACTTGGTCCTCACGGCCTGAATCAGAGTCACAAAGGTTCTGGGCATCACTGCAGACCATTTCCTGGTCTGTACTCACTGTAGCTTGGGAGCAGACCTCTGATTCCCAGGCTATAGTGCGACTGAACAGCTCTGCAGGCTCAGCCATCTCAGTTCCACCATACTGTGCAGGGCTGATGGAGACTTCAGAGCTGGGAGAAAGCAAGTTTGATTGGGATGACAACTCAGAGGACTGACGTTTTTTGGATGCGGTACTTGAAGTGGCTAAGAGGGCACTTGTTGGACCACTTGAGATCCATTCAAGCATTTTCCTTTTTTGGCTATCATCTACCTTTGTTCCTGTTGTTCGTGTCCGTAATAAAAGGGAGCACATCGGAATGTCCACAGTAAGTAGTAGACATCTTACTTTTGCTGGTAGAGGGTCTATCTTCAGCAGATGATAATGGAGCTTTGCCACCTTCCCCACGGACAAAACCTTTTTTGCCTTTTCCACCACGCCTCTTCCCCTTTCCACCAGCATCTGTCATTTTGCCACTCATGTTGATTGTGACAAGATTGTGCACTGAAAATGTGGTAGTAAAAATTGAGAGGTGGTGTAGATTGCAGTGGTGGTCTAGCTTTATTAACAGCAGAATAATAAAGAATAAATATCCCTGACAATGCAACTACGGCCCTTAAACTTGCAGCAAAAATTGCTAGTATAATGGCTTAGTTATAATAAGTTGGAGTGTGCAATGCAGGCAGAGGTGCTGCAAATGTCTTTGCACTAGTGGGACTATAGCAAAGTCCAATAGCCACGTTTAGGATGCCACTAGGTACACTGAGTGTTTGCTAGTATAATGGCTTAGTTATAATGAGTTGGAGTGTGCAATGCAGGTAGAGGTGCTGCAAATGTCTTTGCACTAGTGTGACTAGACAACAGTCCAATAGCCACGTTTAGGATGCCACTAGGTACACTGAGTGTTTGCTAGTATAATGGCTTAGTTATAATGAGTTGGAGTGTGCAATGCAGGTAGAGGTGCTGCAAATGTCTTTGCACTAGTGTGACTAGACAACAGTCCAATAGCCACGTTTAGGATGCCACTAGGTACACTGAGTGTTTGCTAGTATAATGGCTTAGTTATAATGATTTGGAGTGTGCAATGCAGGTAGAGGTGCTGCAAATGTCTTTGCACTAGTGTGACTAGACAACAGTCCAATTGCCACGTTTAGGATGCCACTAGGTACACTGAGTGTTTGCTAGTATAATGGCTTATTTATAATGAGTTGGAGTGTGCAATGCAGGCAGAGGTGCTGAAAATGTCTTTGCACTAGTGTGACTAGACAACAGTCCAATAGCCACGTTTAGGATGCCACTAGGTACACTGAGTGTTTGCTAGTATAATGGCTTAGTTATAATGAGTTGGAGTGTGCAATGCAGGTAGAGGTGCTGCAAATGTCTTTGCACTAGTGTGACTAGACAACAGTCCAATAGCCACGTTTAGGATGCCACTAGGTACACTGAGTGTTTGCTAGTATAATGGCTTAGTTATAATGAGTTGGAGTGTGCAATGCAGGCAGAGGTGCTGCAAATGTCTTTGCACTAGTGGGACTATAGCAAAGTCCAATAGCCACGTTTAGGATGCCACTAGGTACACTGAGTGTTTGCTAGTATAATGGCTTAGTTATAATGAGTTGGAGTGTGCAATGCAGGTAGAGGTGCTGCAAATGTCTTTGCACTAGTGTGACTAGACAACAGTCCAATAGCCACGTTTAGGATGCCACTAGGTACACTGAGTGTTTGCTAGTATAATGGCTTAGTTATAATGAGTTGGAGTGTGCAATGCAGGTAGAGGTGCTGCAAATGTCTTTGCACTAGTGTGACTAGACAACAGTCCAATAGCCACGTTTAGGATGCCACTAGGTACACTGAGTGTTTGCTAGTATAATGGCTTAGTTATAATGAGTTGGAGTGTGCAATGCAGGTAGAGGTGCTGCAAATGTCTTTGCACTAGTGTGACTAGACAACAGTCCAATAGCCACGTTTAGGATGCCACTATGTACACTGAGTGTTTGCTAGTATAATGGCTTAGTTATAATGAGTTGGAGTGTGCAATGCAGGCAGAGGTGCTGTAAATGTCTTTGCACTAGTGGGACTATAGGAAAGTCCAATAGCCACGTTTAGGATGCCACTAGGTACACTGAGTGTTTGCTAGTATAATGGCTTAGTTATAATGAGTTGGAGTGTGCAATGCAGGCAGAGGTGCTGCAAATGTCTTTGCACTAGTGGGACTATAGCAAAGTCCAATAGCCACGTTTAGGATGCCACTAGGTACACTGAGTGTTTGCTAGTATAATGGCTTAGTTATAATGAGTTGGAGTGTGCAATGCAGGTAGAGGTGCTGCAAATGTCTTTGCACTAGTGTGACTAGACAACAGTCCAATAGCCACGTTTAGGATGCCACTAGGTACACTGAGTGTTTGCTAGTATAATGGCTTAGTTATAATAAGTTGGAGTGTGCAATGCAGGCAGAGGTGCTGCAAATGTCTTTGCACTAGTGGGACTATAGCAAAGTCCAATAGCCACGTTTAGGATGCCACTAGGTACACTGAGTGTTTGCTAGTATAATGGCTTAGTTATAATGAGTTGGAGTGTGCAGAGGACAGGAGGGTGCAGTGCCAGGATTGTGGGGCTCTGGGTAGAGGAAAGGAAGCCTGCCTTTCTAATCCCTCCTAATGGGGAAATGCAGGGAGGAAATCCTGACCTTTGCTACACAGACGCTGTCGCTGTTTTCAGGACCTGTCACCTATGGCTCTGACCCTGCCGGTACGAGCCCTTAAAAGGACTGATAGAAAGTGCTATCCCTATGCTGTCCAGCGCTGTGTATGGAGCGCATACAGCTGTATCAGCGATAGGACAAAGGACGGAGCTGCCCAAGTGATGTCTGACAACAAGGACGCAGAAGAGATAATGGCGTCCTGGAGGAAAATGTCCGGTTTTATAATGCAGGGACATGTGACATGGACATCCTATCACACATGCCGTTGCTTCTCTGGCTAAAAGTCCACTTAGCTGTGTGCGTGTCTGGGATTGGCTGACATGCTGGCCCGCCCCACAAGACGCGCGCGCTTAGGGAAGGAAGACAAGGAAAAAAAAAAAAAAAATGGCCATTATACAAACAGCAGTGATCTGAAGGCGCTGTTCCCGCACACTATACACTGAAATGTCATAATAGTGTGAGTCACAGAGTGACTTACACTATTACAGCGGAAAGCCAGCTAGGAATTAGCTGTTTTTTTGCTGCTAGAACCGTTCTCGAACGTTTCTATAACTATCGAGCTTTTGCAAAAAGCTCGAGTTCTAGTTCGATCTAGAACAGGCCCCAAAATCACTCGAGCCTAGAACTGGAGAACCTCGAACCGCGAACCGCGCTCAACTCTACTCTTGAGTGCTGTCAATCAAGGTATCACAAAGGTCTCAATATGTAAACTCACAGTGCATAACAGTGCAATTAGGTCTTGGCTATGCCAAAGAAACGACAAAGTCACTAAATACTAAATAAATTGGGGGCGGTTCTTACTAAACTACTAAAATCTACACTATAAAAATATTTATATAGGGGCCAAGTCCCCTTACTTTAAGGAGTAAGTGACCAGACACATCTCATAGCTTACTGAATGTGTAAAACCTGGGAGTATTGACCTTCCATAGTAGTAGATAACATCATCAAGCAGCACTAGTTGTGGACCCTCTAAACAGCTGGGGTGATCTCAGTTAACACTGGAGTTTTGCTCAAAGGAGATTAAAGTTTAAAGAGGTGGTTCACTACTCTGCAATAGTGACCACATCTCTGTAAAACTAATAAGGAAGGTTTCTTCTAAATACCTTGATCAGCCAATGCTGCCTGTGAGTGGCACTATTGTGGTCTGCTCATCCCCATGAAGTGACCCCCGGGGCTCTGTCTTCTTCTAACATAACCGAATCCTAGAGGTCATGGACATCACCGTGGTGGTCCCCAGACCGAGTGACTGAGCTGTGGGCGGAGTTTTACCGCTCGTCACAGCCCAGCAACGCTCCTGCTTGCTGCACTCTGCAGTGAAGGAGAGCGCGTGCAACATGCTGGGCTGTGATGAGCGGTGAAACACCGCCCACAGCCCAGTTACTCAGGAAGACTGGGGCCGGGCTCGGTGATGTTGGGTCAACTGGAAGTTGATGTGACATCACCGGATCTCAGCGGTCATGGAACCTGGTTGGTCTCTTCATGGGAATGAGCGGACTGCAATAGTGCCGCACAGAGGCACAATTGGCTGAATAAGGTATTTAGAAAAAGCCTCCCCTATCAGTTTTACAGGGATGTGGTCACTACTGCAGAGTAGTGAACCACCCCTCTGCCAGCACTATTCAAACCAAATATTAAACCTTGAAGGCAACAAAGCTTTAATATAAATCTTACCTTAAGGCTATGTGCCCACGCTGCGGAAAATGCGCGGATTTTGCCGCAGATTTCTCACGGAAAAGCCGCTGATTTTCCAGAAATCTGCAGCACAGCTACTCCCCAGCCATTTCTATGGCATTTGGGAAATGCTGTGCCCCCGCTGCGGATTTTTCCGCAGCGGAAATTGTGCGGATTTTCGTGCGGAAAAATCTGCAGCATGTCAATTATTGTTGCGGATTTCTCCGCAGGGTCCCATATACTTACCTGCCTCACCAGAGTCACTTTCTCCGTCCGGTGTAGAGGAGCGCGGTGAATCCAGGTACAGGAAGGAAGAGGTGGGCGGAGCCTGCACGAGCTCCGGTCATGTGACAGTCGGAACTAGTTCAGGCTCGCCCACCTTCTCCTGCAGACGCTGAGAGAGTGACCCGGCTGCCAGAAAGCGAGGTGCTGCATGATGGAGGTAAGTATGAACTCCCCCGATCACTACAGCACTTGTTCTGCATTGAGGATGCAGTGTCGATGCCATAGTACTGTATCCTCAATGCAGAATGCCCGCACCATATCTGCAGGACATTCCGCAGCATGGAAACAGACAAAAGTTGTGGTGCCGTTTCCTGGGAGCACCTACGGAATGTCCTGCGGATATATCCGCAGGACACTGTCCCCGTGGGCACATAGCCTTAGTGTTCATATTAGTTGCTGTTTGTCAGAAACGGCTATTTACACAAATATGTTAATGAGGAGCTTGGTGCACCCTGGAAATGGCAAAGCAATTAAGGGCACCTTGCCACCTACTTGTTTTTCAACTATCTTTTACTTCCTCGTTCTAGACAGACAACTCTGTCAAGAGTCATAGGAGGATGCAGATAGATGTAAAATAAGTAGGTGAGCAAATGCACTGAACTGCTTGGCCATGCCAGCTTATTGGCATAAAGATTTTTTAGCGAAAATATCAATTGATTTGGAGATAAATAGGACATAATGGCTGTGCTTGGTTTGCACCGCCATTTTGTGCTGACAGACTCCCTTTAACTACCATAGACAGGACCTAAGCAAAGAAATGGAGTCTCCACATTGGACAAAACATTGTAGAGAGGACTGTATTTAGTCATGTATGTTAGTTATATGCATGCGTCTGACCGAAGGAGTTCAGAGCTGTGTACGTACTAGACGGTAAAAGTATGTGATATGCTAATGACCCTTGGCTCAGGTTCAGCTGTGAGTGTGAGCTGAGTGTCATTCTACCATACTCCAATCTTGTGATCGGATCACAGGTGCGGAGAACATCTGCAGAGTGCAGTCCAATTGCATGCTGCAATTTTTTCCTCAGTCTGATTCCGTCAAAAAAAAAAAAAAAATATCGCACAAACATTGGTCCGAGAAGAATGCAATGTCTTATCGCATTCCACTCGCCCGATTTATACGCCCGCGTGCAAGAGCCCTAGTACATTCATTCACATGATGCAGTGGTTCAAATAACATGCAGACACATAAAAGTTGCATTCTAGCTACCTTCAGGCAGATAACTGAAATCAGCAGCACAAGGAACAATCCTGTAGGGAATAACTCTCCTAGTGCCTGCAGTATCTGCTCCAAGCCCAAAACCAACAGATAAAGATGAAAAAAGCAGCAATGAAAAACTTTAAAGCACCATTCCAGCATTATTTTTATTTCAGCCCTGGAGTTGTGCTTTAAAGCGTAACCATTTTAATTTTCCTATTACTGAGATAGGAGATGGCAGTTGTTACTGATTAGATTCTATAACGACTGGAGGAGGGAGGAGCTAGTGCCAGAGGGAAGGTCTAGAGGCAGAGCTCTGCCCCCTCCTCCCACTTCTATCTACATAGAATCTCATCAGTAATGTAGCATTCCTGAGGTACCAGGTGCCAATGTGGCGCCTCTGACCCGGTCAGGCACCACTGAGTACTCCACCCATGCTGGGACAGTACTTCCAGGTAATCCTAAGAGCCAGAGGTGTGTACGCACAGACGCATAGCAACTAGGTCTCCCACACCTTTAGAGAGGACCCTTGGGTAGTCTCCAGAGAGGGCTAGTTTCAAATCTTTTCAAGAGGTGTAGTAGAGGGGCTGGGAGCTAAAGTGCAGAGGTTGTCAGGAAGGGAATGGAGCAAGCCAGTCTGGTAGCGGCGGTTGCTAGAGGATACGTGCGCGGCCACTAGTCAGACCCTGCACGAGGGTAGTAACCGTTGGCGGGGGAGAACGGTCACCTGATCAGTCAGAGAGAAATGTCTGGTGTGACTAGAAACGTACGGGGAACAGGTCCCTAGAGCAGACTTCAGTTTTAACTATCTGCTAAACCTGCAGGTGAGGGGAACTACAAGTACCTCACCAACCTCACAGAGTCCAAGCCTCAGCAGCAACGCAGGAACCCATAAGGAGAAAGAGCCTGGAGCCATCTCACCTGGTCCCCATTGCCGGCAAACAGGCCAAACACAGGGGAGAAAAGGCAGTTGCGTCTCCCTGGATAGACCCCCATGGTACTTCATGTCAGGGGGTTATCCGAACACAGAGTGCTAGGAAGGCCAGCTAACAGGTTACCCTCAGACTGACCCGAAGGAGCCCCTGGTCCTACCTGGTTCATCACAGCAACGCTCGGGTCAGCTCACAGTAACATCAGAAGTGAGTAAAAACCAGTTGAAAGACTTTTTGGATTGAGACTGTGTTATTCCTGGACCCGCTTCTCTGCTCACCCGAGCGCCTGGGGCCTGCCTCACTCCCGGTAGGCTACACCATCTGGCTGCAGACCCCATCAGCACCAGATGCTTCTAAAACCTGCAGCAGCGGTCATCCACATCCCTGACCGCAAGCCATGAGTGGCGTCACGACATATACAAAACTAAGAGTACCTGTTGCCATATTGAAGAAACCCTGTGGCGTCCCTGAAGAGGCTCAGCATCTATCAGGCGTCACATCTTTATTTTTGGCGTCACAAACAGGATCGGGGACTAGACTCATTCAGACGGGTGACAGTGTGCCTCGGCGGTCCAATCGAAAAATTTGAACCGCCGCCATTTTCTTTGCCACCGCTGAAAGTGCGTCATCAAAAAGCTGCAGCTCGCGCAGAAGAAATAACCGCCCACGGAGAGGAGTGACCGTCCCAGGATTCCCAGAGTGCTCAGACCCCGCGAGAAGAGGAGATGGGGGCGGATCTGTCCCCGGACTGCTGGGACGTACCAGTCCTGTGGGAGGAGAAACGAAACTAAGGCCAGAAGCTGATGAGCAAAGGAAGGAGCAAGATGGCATCGGCAGAGGGCAATCAGAAGGAGCAGGGCTGGTCAAGGCCCATGACGGCAGAGGACCTGGAAGCGGAGGTTGACAGAATTGCTGACCACATGGAGGAGCAGCGGAAGCGGGAAGTAGCCGCCTGGAGACACAGAATGTTGATGGCGATCCGAAACCTGCAGCTGTCCGTGCAGCGGGGCCCGCCTGGAGGCGCCGCCCCTGCTCAGCCTAAACCACTGCCAACGACAGAGACCCCACCACTGGTTGTCTCCGGCCCGGCTCCGGGTGAGTCCAATACCACCCCTTCTTTATCTGGTGTGCTGATCCTGCCGGCGCTACCATCAGAAGCTGGTGCGACGCCCACGCCGTCCCGACCTGAAGCAGTCGCAGCACCCTCTCCGCTGGAGAGGGGTCCAGGTGCCCTGCCCTCAGCTTACCTGGTTACTAAAGGCCCGGTTATCGAGCTAACGCTTACCCGACCTGAAGCGGTCGCAGCACCCTCTCCGCTGGAGAGGGATCATGAGGTCCCACCACCATCCTGACCGGCTGCCAAAGTCTTGACCCAGAGCTGCCACGTACCCGACTGGAGGAGGTCACAGCACCCTCTGTAAGAGAGGGAGACCATGAGGCCACGCTGCTGCCTTCCCGCCGACCGGAAGAGGTCACAGCACCCTCCGCCAGGGAGGGAGAACAGGTCCTTTATCCAGTGGCAACCGCCACCCCAGCGCCTACCCGACCTAGCCAGGATGCAACGAACCTCAGCAGGGAGGAAGAAGTGCAGAGCGCTTCACTCATATGGTGGCCCGCTGATGACCAGATTCATGTTGCTGCGGAGACCAGCCCGCAGAGAGCGACGACGGGTGAAAGACGGTCGTCTACGCCCCCTTGTAGAGCCCATCCCGGGAAGTGAGCAGTTGGAGGGTCGGGACCTGCAAGAAAAGCAGCCCCTGCGGCGGGCCGGATCCCGGTCTCCAGGTCCCCTCCACCTGGGAGTAGTGGAGGAGTTTAATTGTCGAAGGGGGTGGGGTTTCATGGTGGAAGCGGGGTGGAGGAGGGGATTTTTGTGCCCCGGCGGGACGTGCGGTCCCATTTGCAGCGGGGTTATCCTGGTCGTGACCTGTACATGGGGGACGTGGTGGAATTTACACGGCATAAGGGGGAGAGAGGCTGGTTCACCTTGGATGTGGTGCCATGTCCAAGGGGAACCTCAGTTAGCCCAGGCTCCTCCCCCACTGCTTCAACCAGGTCCCCATTGTCACCACTACCTTAGGACGCCAATGACACGACCTCCAAGGGTTAGTACACCAATGTACCAAGCACTAACCTTGAAAGACGAAAGTCAATATAGTTTAGTCAATATAGTCAATTTAGTACAGTTTAAGAATGTTTTTATGGAAGTTAACGTAACATTTAAGAAAAATGTGCCCGCAAGGACTTTTGCGTGAATTCTTTAAATATTTTCAGCACCAGGTTATGTGCACTTTATATGGACCATAAGTTATGAACTGGCTATAACCACGAACTCTCGCAGTTTACATAGTTACCTCAGTGGTACCAACCCCAGAGTCTGCCTGTTGAGGGGCATGGCTATGCACCACCAAGGGGGTACGCCTGTTTATGGGGCCTGCTCTCCAACACCAATACGAAGCAGTTATGCCTGTTTATGGGGCCTACCCTACGCCACCAGGACAAAGAGGAATGTCGCCGGAATGGTCTGCGACGGACCAGGTCACCAAAAGGACTGATGATTACTCCGTATTCGGGTCTTGGGTTAAATACTCGTGGGTGGTGGGTGGTGGGTGGTAATGGTATGGTACCTGGTATGTTTATATGTAAATATCTCCCTTGTGTGGGAAAAATTTGTATTTTGTTTTTTTGTCTTTGCAGCCTGAGGATGTGCTGTTGATAATCAAGGGGGAATGTTGCGCCCCTGACCCGGTCAGGCACCACTGAGTACTGCACCCATGCTAGGACAGTACTTACAGGTAATCCTAAGGGCCAGAACGAGGTGTGTACATACAGACAGATAGCAACCAGGTCTCCCACACCTTTAGAGGGGGCCCTTGGGTAGTCTCCAGAGAGAGCTAGCTTTCAAATCTTTTCAAGAGGTGTAGTGGAGGGGTAGAGAGCTAAAGTGCAGAGGTTGTCAGGAAGGGAATGGAGCGAGCCAGTCTGGTAGTGGTGAGCGGCGGTCGCTAGGGGATACGTGCGCGGCCACTAGTCAGACCCTGCACGAGGGTAGTAACCATTGGCGGGGGAGAACGGTCACCTGGTCAGTCAGAGAGAAGTGTCCGGGGTGACTAGGCGCGTACGGGGAATAGGTCCCTAGAGCAGACTTCAGGTTTAACTATCTGCTAAACCTGCCGGTGAAGGGAACTACAAGTACCTCACCAACCTCACAGAGTCCAAGCCTCAGCAGCAACGCAGGGACCCATAAGGAAAAAGAGCCTGGAGCCATCTCACCTGGTCCACGCTGCCGGCAAACGGGCAAAACACAGGGGAGAAAAGGCAGTTGCGTCTCCCTGGATAGACCCCCATGGTACTTTACGTCAGGGGGTTATCCGAACACAGAGTGCTAGGAAGGCGAGCTAACAGGTTACCCTCAGACTGGCCCGAAGGAGCCCCTGGTCCTACCTGGTTCATCACAGCAATGCCCGGGTCAGCTCACAGTAACATCAGAAGTGAGTAAAAACCAGTTGAAACTTTTTGGATTGAGCCTGTGTTATTCTTGGACCCGCTTCTCTGCTCACCCGAGCCCCTGGGGCCTGCCTCACTCACGGGAGGCTACACCATCTGGCTGCAGACCCCATCAGCCCCAGACGCTCCTAAAACCTGCAGCGGCGGTCATCCACATCCCTGACCGCAAGCCGTGAGTGGTGTCACGACATATACAAAACTAAAGAAACCTTGTGGTGTCCCTGAAGAGGCTCAGCATCCCTCGGGCGTCACACCACAAATGTAACCAATGGAAATCCAAACCTCGAATATCCGTGCCAGAGTAAACACACCAGCACCTTCAGGCCACACACACAACCCCAACACCAACCTGGGAGACTGCCTAGTAACAGGTAAAAGGCGAGGGCACTGATTGGATAGTACCACCCAGCCTGTAGGGAGAGACCCAGTGAGGGGGAGGGGCCAGTGGTCAGTTGGAAAAGGCGGGAGGAAGTGGTATGCAGTTTGATTAGAGAGTCTGAGGAGAGAGTCTGAAAAAGTCAGTCAGAGAATGAGGTGAAGAAGGAAGTAAAAGAGAGGAGTAGAAAGTGAAAAGACAGAAAAAGACCTGCAGTGAGAACGGAGTGCTGTGAGTGCTGCGAAAAGGAGAGAGGACCGCGAGGTGGGGAACCAGGAATTCCAGGACCTGTGGGCCCCCTGTGGAAATACGAGACTCCAGGAACCACAGCGTGTCCATGGAAGGACGGAACCGAGCTCACAGACCTCTTCACAGGGCAGGGTGCAGATCCCTAGGACAGTGAGACCCTTTATGGACATTGTCAATTCTGTCAGGTGAAGGAATCTCCTGTGTTCTTCACCACCAAAAGAGTCTGAAGCATCAGCAGCAAAGAGGGGACCGGGGACTGAACCCCTTAAATAGTCCAGGCTGCCTCCAATAGGACCAAGAGAAACAGAGGGGTTCACAAGTAGCTCGAGGCCACGGGAGCCTATCAACAACAAGTGTGCATGGAGGACAGCGATCCCAGGTCACAGCTGGCACGGAGAAAAAGGGGAGCAGATACATCTGGGACCGACACCCGCGGGTTCAGATACCACCACAGAAAAGTAAACAAGGCAAGTAAAACTACAATACTAGTGGACTGTTTCCTTGATGGCGTGCACTCACATAAACTGTTTCCCCACTACAACCACCATCATCCACTGCAGGGGCCTGTCCCTGGTTGCAGAGAGCTCTAACCATCCAGGCTGCATCACTCCATCAGCCCCAGCAGAAACCTGCAGCGGCGGCCCCAAAATAACCTGGCCGCACACCGCAAGTGGCGTAGTCGACAAAAACTCTAGTTTATTTTCTTTTATTTAAAACCCCTTTTATTTACTCCAAAAGACACCACCAGGGTCACGGAACCGGACCCCGCCAAGGGTGATGTCCCCGGACTAGTCCAGTCCGATTCTGAGTCCACCGACCCTGGGGCGGGCGTGTCAAGTAACATCTGCCATGTCATATCTTAGTAATACGAAAGTCTTCACTGAATACAGATTTTACCTCAGATTTGAGAAGTTTGATAATGACTGATCAATTCTGGCAGAGAAAGAAGTAAATTTGTCTGACAAGATATATTAGAGTTGCTTACTTTCATGTATAGTAGTGATTTTGAAATAAAAATTAAAATGATGGTTCTACTTTAAATGTATGTCTCCTGTCCCCTGTGTTACACTCACCTTCTCACATCTTCATCTGTTTTCAGCATCGCTCTGGTCGGTCTCAGCGCTTTGTGACCTGCCGACAGTTCCAGTGTTTGCTGGAGCACACCGAAGGTCACAAATCAATACAATTCTATGAGAGCCTCATTCTGGCTTTGACTTCCAGCCAACCAGAAATGACAAGCACAAATGGCACCAAAGAACGATGAAGCCGTCAGTGGGTAATACAGGGAGCAGAAGCCTATGTTTAAAGCACCACTCCAGCGCTGGAAAAAAAAAAGGCTGGAGTGGTGTTCAAATCAATAAAATACCACCATATTATAACCAAGCTTAAGTAGGGCACTAAATATTTGCAAGCCTGAACTGTGACAAACAATCTGTTACAGTGTTTTAGTTTCTCCATTAAAAGTAAATGAATGTAAAGCACATTGAATGCATAATTTGCCTTCCTTGTTTTATACAGCCGAGATAAGGTCCTGTCATTACAAAAAGAGCTAAATCTAATATATAAAGCTCAGTGTATGTATGTATGTGTGTATGTGTGTGTATGTCCGCTAAAGGAATTCGCACCGTCGCATTTACAATGACGAAATTTTGCACAGACACGCCATGTGACTCAGGGAACGTCATAGACTATGTTTTGACGGGAAAATTTAACCTAGCGCTTTACAGTTGCTCTCCAAAAAAATTGCTTGCATTAAAGTCAATGGAGCTGCGAGCTATTAGGTTATTAATAGGAGCTGTAATTGGTTGCTATAAGAATAAAAGACATTGTTAGTATAAGAAGCTTATGTGTGAGGTAATATGATGTCGGTGGAGAGATGGATAGAGAGAGACAGAGACCGAAAGACAGACAGAGGCAGAGAGAAACAGACAGACAGGGAAAGAGACAGAGAGACAGGGAAAGAGACAGCCAGAGAGACAGAGACAAGGAAAGAGACAGGGAAAGAGTCACACAAGTAAAGAGACGGAGAAAGAGACAGACGGGGAAAGAGACAGACGGGGAAAGAGACAGACGGGGAAAGAGACAGACGGGGAAAGAGACAGACCTGAAACGAGACAGATGGGGAAAGAGACAGACGCTGAAAGAGATAGACGGGGAAAGAGAAGGACAGAGAAAGAGACAGATGGAGAAATAGAAAGACGTGGAAAGAGACAGACGGGGAAAGAGACAGACCTGGAACGAGACAGAACTGAAACGAGGCAGACCTGGAACGAGACAGAAGGAAAAAGAGACAGACGGAGAAAGAGACAGACGGAGAAAGAGACAGACGGAGAAAGAGACAGACGGAGAAAGAGACAGACGGAGAAAGACAGATGGGGGAAAGAGACAGACCTGGAAAGAAACAAAAGGGGAAAGAAACAGACGGGGAAAGAGACAGACGGGGAAAGAGACAGACGGGGAAAGAGACAGACGGGGAAAGAGACAGACGGGGAAAGAGACAGACAGACAGAGAGAGACAGACAGACACAGAGATAGAGAGAGACAGACACAGAGACATACAAAGACACTGATACAGAGCCAAACAGAGAGACTGATACAAAGACAGACAAAGAGACTGATACAGATAGACAGAGACACAGAGACAGACATCAGACACAGACAGACAGAGACTGGGAGAGAGACAGAGAGACAGTTACTATCCCGGGCAACACCCGGGTACTACAGCTAGTGTAAAATATATGTCAAAAATGTTATGTCTATATACAGGAGTTCCCTGACATAGACTTTTGTTGCGAAGCATAAAATACTCCTATCATCGTTTCCTTTTTTTAATCCATGCACTGTGATAGCTTGACTCCAATTCACTCTCTCACCACTGTGCAAAGTAGAAGAACAGTCACAATACCTCTAAAATATATTTTGTTTATATTAGTGGTTCTTGCATATTTAC
Organism: Anomaloglossus baeobatrachus; assembly: GCF_048569485.1. Lineage (NCBI taxonomy): Eukaryota > Metazoa > Chordata > Amphibia > Anura > Aromobatidae > Anomaloglossus > Anomaloglossus baeobatrachus. The sequence goes on from NC_134355.1 coordinate 380,842,034, forward strand.
CATTTTCTAGTTCTTGTGAATTATGAATCTTGCGTAAAAGTAGTTCCTGACGCAAATGTAAAACTTCAGCTTCTAGCTCTTTCACCTTCCAGTGCACCCCCTGATTAGAGATATTGTTAGCCAGTTCCTCTGTGTACTGCCTGCTACTCATTCCTTCTGGTTTATTCCTAATAATTGCTATTGCCAAAGCCACTTTTGCTGTCATCTGAAGACTGCTTTGTATATCCATCATTCATTTCTGGAAAATAAAACATACATCCTTCAGATCACCTCTATCATCAGTCTTCTACACAATATACAGCCACATGGTGAATAATATCCTCTCAGATATGACATGATTTCTTCGGTTGCTAATCTTTCACTGCACATAGCAATGGGGAAATGAGTTGAACCCAATGAAGAAAGTATACTATAATTAGGGATGAGCCTGCACTACCATGATCAGGTGCTCGGTACACGTAATGTGTAGTAATGAGCGAGCACTACCATGCTTAGGTGTTTGGTACTTGTAAATACTAGTGATGAGTGAGCACTACCTTATTCGGGTGGTTAATACTCGTAATATGTACAGTCATATGAAAAAGTTTGGGCACCCCTATTAATGTTAACCTTTTTTCTTTATAACAATTTGGGTTTTTGGAACAGCTATTTCAGTTTCATATATCGAATATCTGATGAACTGAGTAATATTTCTGGATTGAAATAGTTTATTGTACTAACAGAAAATGTGCAATCCGCATTTAAACAAAATTTGACCGGTGCAAAAGTATGGGCACCTCAACATAAAAGTGACATTAATATTTTGCATATCCTCCTTTTGCAAAAATAACAGCCTCTAGTCGCTTCCTGTAGCTTTTAATGAGTTCCTGCATACTGGATGAAGGTATATTTGACCATTCCTGTTTACAAAACAATTCCAGTTCAGTTAAGTTTGATGGCCGTCGAGCATGGACAGCACGCTTCAAATCATCCCACAGATTTTCAATGATATTCAGGTCTGGGGACTGGGATGGCCATTCCAGAACATTGTAATTGTTCCTCTGCATGAATGCCTGAGTAGATTTGGAGCGGTGTTTTGGATCATTGTCTTGCTGAAATATCCATCCCCTGCGTAACTTCAACTTCGTCACTGATTCTTGAACATTATTGTCAAGAATCTGCTGATACTGAGTTGAATCCATGCGACCCTCAACTTTAACAAGATTCCCGGTGCCGGCATTGGCCACACAGCCCCAAAGCATGATGGAACCTCCACCAAATTTTACTGTGGTCCCCACGTGTTATCCTGGCCCTCGGCGACATATTCTCCTGGTAGGTTGCTGTGCCCTTGGCTACTATCTGTCTTGGCCTCTTTGGCCGCATTTACTCTTTTTGAGCCTTGTCTGCCTGGAGTTACTAATTATGGTATGTCTGCCGTTACTCAGTAGAGACTTGTTCTCCTGAATGAATGCTTGGGACACGTGGGGTTTTCCCCTCCAGCACCATTTCCCTTGGTCCTATATTTATTTATGTATGCCTACAATTGATTCCCCTACAGCATTTATAATAAAATAATTTATATCTTCATAATATGGCTTGTGTGGGTACATTTGCTATCTGGCAAACTGAAAGACTCTTTCTTCTTGGTTTCATTCATTGGTAGAGTTGTTGCCATTTTAATTGTTAAGTGGCCCTCTTTTGATTTATTTCAAATTTTACTGTGGGTAGCAAGTGCTTTTCTTGGAATGCCGTGTTTTTTGTGTCTCCATGCATAACGCCTTTTTGTATGACCAAACAACTCAATCTTTGTTTCATCAGTCCACAGGACCTTCTTCCAAAATGTAACTGGCTTGTCCAAATGTGCTTTTGCATACCTCAGGCGACTGTTTGTGGCGTGCTTGCAGAAACGGCTTCTTTCGCATCACTCTCCCATACAGCTTCTCCTTGTGCAACGTGTGCTGCATTGTTGACCGATGCACATTAACACCATCTGCAGCAAGATGAAGCTGCAGGTCTTTGGAGGTGGTCTGTGGATTGTCCTTGACTGTTCTCACCATTCTTCTTCTCTGCCTTTCTAATATTTTTCTTGGCCTGCCACTTCTGGGCTTAACAAGATCTGTACCTGTGCTCTTCCATTTCCTTACTATGTTCCTTACAGTGGAAACTGACAGTTTCAATCTCTGAGACAACTTTTTATATCCTTCCCCTGAATAACTATGTTGAATAATCTTTGTTTTCAGATCATTTGATAGATGTTTTGAGGAGCCCATGATGCCACTCTTCATAGGAGATTCAAATAGGAGAACAACTTGCAAGTGGCGACCTTAAATACCTTTTCTCATGATTGGATACACCTGCCTATGAAGTTCAAAGCTCAATGAGGTTAAAAAACCAATTAAGTGCTTCAGTAAGTCAGTAAAAAGTAGTTAGGAGTGTTCAAATCAAGAAATTGATAAGGGTGCCCATACTTTTGCACCAGTCAAATTTTGTTTAAATGCAGATTGCACATTTTCTGTTAGTACAATAAACCTCATTTCAATCCAGAAATATTACTCAGTCCATCAGTTATTAGATATATGAAACTGAAATAGCTGTTGCAAAAACACAAATGGTTATAAAGAAAAAAGGTTAACATTAATAGGGGTGGCCAAACTTTTTCATATGACTGTATTCATGAGCAAACACTACCATGTTTGGTACTTGTAACTAATGGTGATGAGTGAGCAGTACCATACTCGGGTGCTTGGTACTCATAACTAATAGTGATTAGCGAGCACTAAAATGCTCGAATGCTCAGTACTCTAATACTCAGAGCATAATGGAAGTCAATGGGAAACCCATTTTTACAGAAGACAGAAAAATTCTCTCTCCCCTTGCCGGGAAAATGCTTGAGTTCCCCATTGACTTCCATTATACTTGGGTACTCGAGTTGCGCCCATCTGAGCATCCAACTGCTCTTAGGCCCCTTCACATGTTCGTTGAAAAAACGCATGCGTTGCATGGTCCATTTTGGCCATCTGTGTGTATGTGTGTGTCGTCCATGTGCTTTCCATGTGCCATCCTTGTGACATATACCAGAAAAAAAATACGACACTGCCATTTTTTTTTTTTATGTGTTAAAGATCTCCAAAGATAGATAGATGGATAGAAATAGTTATGTGTGTGCTGCCAAAATTCCCTCCGTAACAAGCCCTGTATAAAATTCAATGCTTAAGGCCCTGTGCGCATGCTGCGGATTTACAGCGGATTTTGCCGTGGATTTGCCGCAGATTTGCTGCAGAAAATGTGTCTAACATTGCTGCAGTCATTCCCCAGCAAATCCTATGGGTTTTAAAAAAGGCTGTGCGCACAGTGTTTTTTTTATACCCGCGTATTTACCCGCAGATTTTCCACTGCGGAATTAATGAGCATGTCACTTCTTTTCTGCAGGTACCTGCGGTTTTTGCCATAGATAATGGTAAAAATCCACGGGGACCAACTTGCGGAAAATCCGCGGTAAATCCGCTGCAAACCGCAGCAAATCGCGGCAAAAATGCGGGTGCGGTTTTACCGCGGTTTTTACCGCGGGTGCGTGATTCTTTCAGAGGGTGGGTTTTTTTCTTAAGAAAAAGGCATTTTCTAGTGCGCACATAGCCTAAAAAAAGAATTTACAAAGGGCACTGTTCCCATGCTAATTAGGACCTTGACTAGTTAAAGAGGCATTGTTTCCCCAGTCTAGAAGGCCTTCTTTCCATGTTATCATGCCCCTGTGGGCATGATAAGATGATTTCCAAGAGCCGGCGTCATCGCAGCTCTTGGAAATCTTGCGCATGCGCTCATTTAAGCAGCGTCAGTGCGCCTCAGAAGCCTGGTGTACGTCTCCCTGCTTCAAAGAAGCGCACTGCACATGATCAGAAGTGCAGACGCTTTCCAGACAACTGCTCGATTTTCCCATTGACATCAATTGTACTCGGTACACAGGTCAAGCCCGTCTGAGTGTCTGACTGTTCGTTACAAGTACTGAGTACCCGAGCATGGTAGTGCTCGCTCATCACTAATGATAACAGGGAGCTGCGGAGGAGAAAGAGGGATGAATCTCTCCATCTCCTCAATTGTCAGGTGATGCATATGTGACGCCCTGGGCAAGCCAGGGGTCACAGGTCATCACACCACCACACCCTACACCCCAGTTAGGAACACCAAGGCTACCAAAATCCTTGTTGCCTTCCTCCAGGGGCTGATGTTCACACCAGGGGGTGGGCCAGGCGGTTGGCTCCGCCCACCGAGGAGTTCACAGGCCTGGAAGTGGGAAGAACCAGGGAGTCAAGTGAGGAAAGTGGAAGTGAGAGGAAGCAAGATAGAGAAAGAAGTGGAAGTTGAAGCCAGACTAGAGTCTGAGGAGGAGTGCAGTTTAGGGGAGTGAAGCAGAAGGAAGTGGTAGTGGAGCTAAAGAGAAAAGCTGAAGTAACAGAAAAGAGTAGTAAAGCCTGAAGTTGGTCCGGCTGTGTGCCAGGACAGTGTCAGCAAGGTCAGCAGACGGCGGTGACAGTCTGGAGGGGGACTGCTCGGAGGTTGCTGGAAGGACCGCGGACGGGTAGTGGCCCGGCGGTCTGGAGCAGTATACAAAGAACAGTCAGCACCAGGGCAGGGGCCTCTCGGACCCCGGCAAGGCTAGGAGTCGCCGTAAATTTGCCAAATCCGTCAGTGAAGGGGACGTCTGTCTCCAAACAACCAAGTCCCGATTGAAGGCAATAGTCCAACCATTGAGGAGAGACACCGCCACCGCCAGGGCACCAGTTTCTCAGGGCCAGCGCCTGCGGGCAAAGTAGGGCTCCTCCGGCCCATATCCAAGCCGGGGAGCGGGTTACCGGTGGGAACCCATCGCTACCAACACAGAAACATAGGTGCAGGACAGAGTGACCGTCACCGTCACCTACTGGGGAAAGCAAGTGCAGCCGTTCGTGAGAACCGTCTTTCCAGCCGTGTGTTTTACCGAGAACTGTGTCATCGTCTCAGGCTGAGTGAGTACCACAGTGCCGCAAGGCACAGCGCTGCCCCCGCGTCCCTGCGCCCACCAAGCTCTGCATCTCACAACTCATCACTGGGCCCCGGGATCACCAACCCCTACCCACGGAGGGGCAACACAACAACTGGCTGCTCCATACCATCCTTCCCGGGATCCCCAGACAGAGCAGCGGTGGTGCTAACAAATCACGACAACCGTGGGTGGCGTCACGGACAATAAACAATCCCCACACCCAAACAACCCCCTTTTCACTCACGGGCGAGGAGCGCCGCTCGAGTCCCCGGGATCCGGCCCATCGCTCGAGCCACCGAGCAGCGTCGGCAGCAGGCCGCAAGTGCCAGCCGGACCCGAGCAGCAGAAGGGAGAGCGCGGCGTCCCCTCCTCCGCCCGCGACACATATATTGCACTGCACATGGATGTAATACGAGTGCAGTCTGATGTTTCACTCACACCCATAGATCGTATGGGTACCATTGAATACGGCTCTTACATACACCCTCAACATGCTGTGATTGCTTTGTCAGTGCGATTCCGCCTGAGAAAAAAAAATGCACATGGGAACTACCTGATAGAGTACCATTGCTCCAAGTGGAATGCGATTGTTTTTATCGCATTGCACTTGTCCAATTTTACTCACCGTGTGTCCTAGGCCATAGTGTGAGATGATGGCTGTCTCCATATACCCTTGAACATTTACTGCTATGCATGGCACTGGACACTCCAGCACATCCGTGTGCCATCACTTGTATCAGAGACTGCACTGTGAACGTCAAAGTCCTGACACTGGCCGGTTATCAAATATACATTTGTTAATCTGGCATATTTTTTGCTGCATTATTAACAGACAATAAAGTACATTATGAGTACAGTGAAAACAGAAGCCATGGCACCAGTGTGAATAAGGCTTTAGTACCAAGAACCACGAGAATATCATTTACACATGAATAGGGCTGGGCGGACCTTTCGGTGTTTGTGTTTATTTACTGTCACTTACAGATTAGTGATGCAGGTGTTATAGACGCTGCCATCATTAATCTAGGGTTTAGTAGCAGCTGTTCCCTGATATTTACCCCTTATTACTCAGATTGCTACCACATCAGAGCATTTGTGAAGAGTCGGTAAAGCGTCGGGTTTGTCACATCTGATAGACGCGGCAATTCCGGGCAGCTGGAGACTGATATTTTTAGGCTGGGTCTCTCCAGCCTGAGAATACCAGCCACCAGCTGGCTTTGTCATGGCTGGGTATCAAAATTGGGGGGGAACCGCACGTCTTTTTTAAAATTATTTATTTAAATAAAAAAAAAGCCTCATGTGGTTACTTTTCTTTTGATACACAGCCAAGATAAGCGCAGGGCTGGGGCTGTATCCATGGGCTTTGCCTGTGCTGGTATCAGAATATCGGGGGGACCCTGCACCAATTGTTTTATTTATTTTTATACTTCAGTATTGACGATAGATGCTAGAGTGTACATGCTCCTTCCAGGAAGACATCATTTCAACACGCCCCCTATCACATGATAAGGGCGTATTCAAAATGCTGTCCGATGTTTATAGCCAGAATAAACATTCATTTTCTAACTCCATGTGGGCATGGGTTGTTCATAATAAAAGTGGGGTGTGGGGAGTGAGACCCCCAGATAGGGAGTGTGCAGAGGGGGCAAAAGTTTGGACACACCTTCTCATCTCTAGAACAACTATTAAGAGGAGACTTTGTGCAGCAGGCCTTCATGGTAAAATAGCTGCTAGGAAACCACTGCTAAGGACAGGCAACAAGCAGAAGAGACTTGTTTGGGCTAAAGAACACAAGGAATGGATATTAGACCAGTGGAAATCTGTGCTTTGGTCTGGTGAGTCCAAATTTGAGATCTTTGGATCCAACCACCGTGTCTTTGTAGAAAAGGTGAACGGATGGACTCTACATGGCTGGTTCCCACCGTGAAGCATGGAGGAGGAGGTGTGATGGTGTGGGGGTGCTTTGCTGCTGACACTGTTGGGGATTTATTCAAAATTGAAGGCATACTAGACCAGCATGGCTACCACAGCATCTTGCAGCGGCATGCTATTCCATCCGATTTGCGTTTAGTTGGACCATCATTTATTTTTCAACAGGACAATGACCCCAAACACACCTCCAGGCTGTGTAAGGGCTATTTGACTAAGAAGGAGAGTGATGGGGTGCTACGCCAGATGACCTGGTCTCCACAGTCACCAGACCTAACCCAATTGAGATGGTTTGGGGTGAGCTGGACCGCAGAGTGAAGGCAAAAGAGCCAACAAGTGCTAAGCATCTCTGGGAACTCCTTCAAGACTATTGGAAGACCATTTCCGGTGACTACCTCATGAAGCTCATCAAGAGAATGCCAAGAGTGTGCAAAGCAGTAATCAAAGCAAAAGGTGGCTACTTTGAAGAACATAGAATATAAGACATATTTTCAGTTGTTTCACACTTTTTGTTATTTCATTCCACATGTTTTAATTCATAGTTTTGATGTCTTCAATGTGAATCTACAATTTTTAGAGTCATGAAAATAAAGAAAACTCTTTGCATGAGAAGGTGTGTCCAAACTTTTGGTCTGTACTGTATATGGGGGCGGATTCAGGACCGGATCCGTATTTCTTTTTAAAAGAGAGCAGAGTCGCGCCGGTTTCATTTTTTTTGTGAGTCCGCCCAGCTCTACACAAGAATATTCTTTTTGAAAAGGGCTTAACATTATAAATATCACATGGATAGGCTACTTGTTACTTATAGTCCTAAGGGTATGTCCACAGATTAAAGTGATTTCTTAATACTGAAAGTCCAAGGCCACATGTACACGTTGAGTATTTGGTGAGTGTTTTACCTCAGTATTTGTAAGTCAGAACCAGAAGTGGAACAATCAGAGGAAAAGTATAATAGAAACCTGTATTTTCTACCCACTTCTGGTTTTGGCTACAAATAGTGAGGTAAAATAACAGACCAAATGCTCAAAATGTGCATGTGGAGAAAGCCAAGTACAGCACTCTGCTAGGTCGTATAGTCCCTTAGGCCTAAAACACACTTCCGCAAAAAAAAGTCCGTGTGACACGGTCCGTTTTTTGGGTCCGTGTTCCGTTTTTTTGGGGTGTTTCTCCGGTACGTATGGCATCCGTGTGATGGCGTATGTGAGCCGTGTGTACATGTAAAATGCCCGTGTATGTGTGGCGCCCCTGAGGCTTCCGTCGCCACAGGGACATTGCACCCCAGCCAGAGGTGTGATGTCCCATCCTGGGTAAGGAAAGGGGTACATGCCAGTTCCCAGGTAAATCTGCACTACACCCATTGCTAGGCACACACAGGGACAGGGGACTGTGGCAGAAACCCTCGTGGCTGGCTCGCCAGGGAGGGCCGGTAAGTCCCATCCCCTTTCCGATTGGGTGGTAGCTTAGCAACTGGGGAGGTGGGAGGAGCCACCAGAGAGTAGACAGGGAAAGAAAGGTCAAGTTTGAGTAGTCAGAGAGAGAGGGGAGAAGGAGGAGGAGGTCTGCGGGAGGCAGAGGAGAAGGAGAGGCAGTAAGAAAGCTCTAGTCAGTCAGGAGCTAAAGAGAAGAAAGTGACGCTTCCTGGTGAAGACCCTGGGACTCAGAGGGCCCAGGTGACACCAAGTGGGGAACGAAAGGATTCCAGGGCCACAGATAGCTTTTGAGCTGGTGGCCTGTTCCACAGGAACATCGGTGGAGGGATCAAGCTGCATCCAGGGGACGGTCCCTAGTCACTGGAGGAGGAGAAGTCAACTCCAAAGGTTAGAAACCGAGGTCCAGGGAAGCTGCATGCTCCCCGGACCACAGCCCACAGCAGAACCTCTAGAAAAGGGGCAAATAACCGACAGGCGAGCTCCCAGCCCGGAGGCTGCAGTGGAGGCCGAGCCAGGTTCAGCCAACAAGGGCAAGGCTTGAGGAGTCAGCTGAGAAAGGAACACATAGAGGGGTACACTGGCATTTACCCCCAGATCTACCCGGGATCAGTGGAGGTCCCTGACAGGGGATTCCAGGACACCAGTGGGCAACCGGACAGCTGCCGTGTCAAATAACTAACTGTGAGTAAACATCTTGAAACTGCAGTCCCTGGTGTCGCCTCTGTTATTTTATCTGCATGAAGTTCCATTACTGCATTGACACTTACAAGCATCAACTGTTGCCCCGGGGTACCGCTCCACCTGTGGGGAGCAGGACCATCCAAGCTGCCATTCCACCAGCCCCGGAGGCCTCATACAGCAGCGGCGGCTTAATAGCCGCAAACCACAGGTGGCGTCACGAAAATACAAACTTTAATCAACCCCCAAGACACTGCAGCCATATTTAATTGACACCACCCAGGGTCACAGAGTCGGGCCCCGCACCACTGACGACCCCTGGACTAGTCCGGCCCGGCACCGGGTGTCCCATATCCCTGGGGTGGGCGAGTCATATGTGTACGTGGAATGTCCGTGTGGAATGTCCGTTTGTGTGTTGCACAATGTCGGTGATACATGTCGGCTGACAGCAGACAGAGTTACGCGATGAGAATGAACTCGGGTGAACTTCACCCAACTTCATTGTCATGCCGCGGCTCTGTCTGTGTGCCGCGTACTGATTAGCGGTCACCTGTGAAGGATTCACCAGTGACCGCTAATCCCCCGAGTGACAGAAGTGAGCGGCCCTCTCTCTTACTTACCGCTCCCCGATCACCAGCGCGGCGAGGAACAGCTGTGCAGAGAATACGCGGCAACAATTACTTTGAATATGCCGGCCGCTCATTAATCAATCTCGTATTCCCTGCTTTCCCCACCCACAGACGCCTGTGATTGGTTGCAGTCAGACACGCCCCCCACGCTGAGTGACAGCTGTCTCACTGCACCCAATCACAGAAGCCGGTGGGCGTGTCTATACTGTGCAGGAAAATAAATAAATAAATTAAAAAAAACAGCGTGCGGTCCCCCCCAATTTTAATACCAGCCAGATAAAGCCATACGGCTGAAGGCTGGTATTCTCAGGATGGGGAGCCCCACGTTATGGGGAGCCCCCCAGCCTAACAATATCAGTCAGCAGCCGCCCAGAATTGCCGCATACATTATTTGCGACAGTTCTGGGACTGCACCCGGCTCTTTCCGATTTGCCCTGGTGCGTTGGCAAATCGGGGTAATAAGGAGTTATTGGAAGCCCTTAGCTGCCAATAAGTCCTAGATTAATCATGTCAGGCGTCTCCCTGAGATACCTTCCATGATTAATCTGTAAATTACAGTAAACACACACACACACCTGAAAAAATCATTAGAAATAAAAAACACAAACCAATTCCCTCGTAACCAATTTAAGAAGCCCCAAAAAGCCCTCCATGTCCGGTGTAATCCAGGATGCTCCAGCGTCGCTTCCAGCTGTGCTGCATGAAGGTTACCGGAGCTGCAGAAGACACAGCCGCTCCTGTCAGCTCCACGCAGCTAATGAAGGGAATAGCGCGATCAGCTGTATTCAGCGTTGGCCGCGAGTAACCTCAGTGACAGCTCAGCTGATCGCGCGGCTGTCTTCATTAGCTGCGTGGAGCTGACAGGAGCGGCTGTGTCTTCTGCAGCTCCGGTAACTTTCATGCAGCACAGCTGGATGCGACGCTGGACCATCCTGGAGTACGCCGGACATGGAGGGCTTTTTCGGGCTTATTAAATTGGTGATGATGAGGGAATTTGTTAGTGTTTTTTATTTCTAATAAATGATTTTTTCAAGTGTGTGTGTGTTTATTTATTGTAATTTACAGATTAATCATGGAAGGTATCTCGGGGAGACGCCTGACATGATTAATCTAAGACTTATTGGCAGCTATGGGCTTCCAATAACTCCTTATTACCCCAATTTGCCAACGCACCAGGGCAAATCGGGAAGAGCCGGGTACAGTCCCAGAACTGTTGCATATAATGTATGCGGCAATTCTGGGCGGCTGCTGACTGATATTGTTACGCTAGGGGGCTCCCCATAACGTGGGGCTCCCCATCCTGAGAATACCAGCCTTCAGTCGTATGGCTTTATCTGGCTGTTATTAAAACCACCGGCTGCTGTGATTGGTTGCAGTGAGACAGCTGTCACTCAGCGTGGGGGCGTGTCTCACTGCAACCAATCACAGGCGCCTGTGGGTGGGGAAAGCAGGGAATACGAGATTGATTAATGAGCGGCCGGCATATTCAAAGTAATTGTTGCCGCGTATTCTCTGCACAGCTGTTCCTCGCCGCGCTGGTGATCGGGGAGCGGTATGAGCCGGGGGAAGAAAAAAACGAGCGCCAATGTAAGTATGACTGAGAACAGCAGAAAAAAAGGTAAGTATACTGAATTTAATTTAAAAAAAACAAAAAATAAGATCGCTAGTGTAAAAACGCACACGCACGAAACGTGCTGAACACGGACATACTCCATGTGCGGTACGTGCAGGCACGGACCCATAGACTAAAGCGGGTCCGTGCCTGCGTGCTGCCGGCCAAAAACGGACATGTTGTCCGTGTAGAAAAGCGCACACACGTACTTACCACATGGACACACGTTCATGTGATTTTACGTGTGTGTGCCATCTACCATAGAATAACATGGGTCTCCGTGTGTACGTGTCTCTGGTACGTGCAAATACGTACCGCACACGTACAAATTAAACGGATGTGTGTTGCGGGTTATAGACAATGAATAGAGCAAAGGTAAGCATGCCTGATCTCTGCTCCACTCTCACAAGGCTCTGCAGAACACCATTCCTGAAAATGCTGGATGGGGATAACTTTCAATCTTGGAATAACCTTTTCACAGTACATAGTGAATATACTATGAATTATCTAACCAGATTTGTGTATCAGAATATTTGCAAAGTAGATAGGATATTATCAAATATTAAAGTGCCCCTCTAACAGGGTTTTTTTCAGCGCTGTAGTGGTGGTATGTGATAAGAAGGGCTTCTGACAGACTTATGTGGTAAGGAGGGCCAATGACAATATTATGTGACAACAAAAGGGTCTGTGCCACTGGCTGATGTGGTAAGAAAGGCACATACTGTGTGGCACAGAGCTGTGGTAAGAAGGGCTCCTCACTGGCAGAGGACCCCTGCAGGCTGATAGACCACAAGGGCCAATGCCAGGCTGATTTGGTAAGGTCAGCCTCTCACACACTTGTATGGTAAGAAAGGCCCCTTACATAGTAATGTGATAAGAAGGGCCCATAACAGGCTGAAATAGTAAGAAGGGCCCCTCACATAACAATGTGGTAAGGAGGGCTACTGACAGGCTGATATGGCAAGAAGGGCCCCTGACATAATAATGTGGTAAGGGCCCCTTACAGGCTGATATGGTAAGAAGGGCCCCTGACATAATAATATGAAAAGAAGGGCCCCTGACAGGCTGATACGGTAAAGAAGGCCCCTCACATAGTAATGTGATAAGGAGGGCCCCTGAAAGGATGATATAGTAGGAAGGGCCCCTCACATAATAATGTGGTAAGTAGGGCCCCTTACAGGCTGATATGGTAAGAAGGGCCCCTGACATAATAATGTGATAAGGAAGGCCACTGACTGGCTGATATAAGGAAGACCGTTACATAGTAATATGGTAACAAGGGCGCCTGACATAATAATTTGGTAAGAGGGGCCCCTAACAGACTGATATGGCAAGGACCCCTAACATAATATTGTGATAAGGAGAGCCCCTGACAGGTTGATATGGTAAGGGACCCTCACATAATAAAGTGATAAGGATGACCCCTGACAGGCTGATATGGTAAGGGACCCTCACATAATAAAGTGATAAGGAAGACCCCTGACAGGCTAATATAAGGAAGGCCCTTACATAGTAATGTGGTAAAAAGGGCCCCTCACATGATAATGTGGTAAGAGGGGACCCTGACATAATGTGATAAGAAAAGCCCCTGACAGGCTGATATAGGAAGACCCTTACATAGTAATGTCGTAAAAAGGGACCCTGACATTATAATGTGGTAAGAGGGGCCCCTAACAGGCTGATATGACAAGGGCCCCTAACATAATATTCTGATAAGGAGGTCCCCTGACAGGCTGATATGGCAAGGGCCCCTAACATAATATTGTGATAAGGAGGGCCCCTGACAGGCTGATATGGCAAGGGCCCCTAACATAATATTCTGATAAGGAGGTCCCCTGACAGGCTGATATGGCAAGGGCCCCTAACATAATATTATGATAAGGAGGGCCCCTGACACCTGACAAGCAGATATGGCAAGGGCCCCTAACATAATATTGTGATAAGGAGGGCCCCTGACACCTGACAAGCAGATATGGCAAGGGCCCCTAACATAATATTGTGATAAGGAGGGCCCCTGACACCTGACAAGCAGATATGGCAAGGGCCCCTAACATAATATTGTGATAAGGAGGGCCCCTGACAAGCAGATATGGCAAGGGCCCCTAACAATATTGTGATAAGGAGGGCCCCTGACACCTGACAAGCAGATATGGCAAGGGCCCCTAACATAATATTCTGATAAGGAGGGCCCCTGACACCTGACAAGCAGATATGGCAAGGGCCCCTAACATAATATTGTGATAAGGAGGGCCCCTGACACCTGACAAGAAGATATGGCAAGGGCCCCTAACATAATATTCTGATAAGGAGGGCCCCTGACAAGCAGATATGGCAAGGGCCCCTAACATAATATTCTGATAAGGAGGGCCCCTGACAAGCAGATATCGCAAGGGCCCCTAACATAATATTCTGATATGGAGGTCCCCTGACAGGCTGATATGGCAAGGGCCCCTAACATAATATTGTGATAAGGAGGGCCCCTGACACCTGACAAGCAGATATGGCAAGGGCCCCTGACATAATATTCTGATAAGGAGGGCCCCTGACAGGCTGATATAAGGAAGACCCTTACATAGTAATGTCGTAAAAAGGGACCCTGACATAATATTCTGACAAGGCGGGCCCCTGACAGGCTGATATGGCAAGGGCCCCTGACATAATAATGTGATAAGGAGGGCCCCTGAAGGTGGATATGGCTCCTATTCTCTTGCATACAGATGTGGTAAGATGGGCTTTCTTCACAGACTCATTAGAAGGGATCCTAACAGACTGCTGTGGTAAGGGAAGCCTCTGACAGGCTGATATGAAGGGTTTTCCACAGATACACGTTTGGTTCTACATGTTCTATTTAATTCCTCAGAGAAAAGCTGTCATAGATACATGGAGAAAGCACCTCAGGTTTCCAGAAAGCCAGGCAGACTGACAGACAGACAGACAGGCTGATAGAGTGAAAGACTGACAGATCGTGCCCACCTCACACTTCTCTGTACTCGATGCTGTTGCTGTGACCTCAGCTTAGTAGAAGAAACCATTTGCATCAGAGGGGAGTGCAAATGAATGTACCATTCTGAAATGAGTGGTTGTGAGAGAGAAAAATAACGGCAGTAACTCCACAGCCTCCATTATGGGAGACACTTCTATGTTTAGGCCAGTATCCTACACAGGGCAGAGAGCAGACAGTAGTGTCCTCTGCCTGAGGGGGAGTGGTGAGGCCTATAGAACAGTGTAGGCAGTGAGGAGATTCTGGAGGCCGTGGAGAAGCTGCACTGAGGGGATTTAGCTTTTGTTTCCAGCCTGTGTTTTTTGTTTCTTTTGCTGCACATTTTGTGTTATGTTTACTGTTTAGCAGTGGCGTAACTAGAGTGTGATGGGCCCCGGTGCGAAAGTTGGACCTGGGCCCCCCTCCGGACGTTGGTCAGATGAATGGGCACCTGTAGCGTTTTAAATCCTGTCCTGTCTCTAATGCATAATTAAAAAAATATAAATAATTTTAAAAAAAATTCTACTCATCTTGCCTCTGCTCCCACATCACCAAGTGTCCTCTGTAGCGAGTGCAGAGTGACCTGCAGCTGACAGAGTGTGTGCTATAGAGCAAGACAGTACTACCATGCGCTGCCCCCAGTCATGGTATGGGCGTCAGCTGCCAGCCACTGTTTGCCCGGCAGTGTGTATCGCAGTGCAGGGACCCAGAGGGTCTATGTGCTGTGATGCATTTTAGCTGGATGTGCGCCCTCAGACGCTCATCCAGCTGAAGTAGGAGCTGGGGTCGGCTGGTCCCCTGTACCTTTGGACCTGGTAACAATCTCTGCGTGTGTGATCGTTACGCCCCTGCCTGCTCTCATCACTCCATCCACCAACTATTGGTTGCTGAAGTCAGCTCACGTATTGTAAACATGAAGCACTCTCCCAGGACATATTGCATCAAATCTACTTCAGGCTATGCGCCCACATTGTGTTTTTATGTGCAGAAAATCTACACATAAAAACGCATGTTTGGAGCGAAAAAAAGCAACTGAAAAAAACGAGCATTTTTTATTGCGTTTGCGTGTTTTTTCACCTACTTCTTTTTGAGCGTTTTTTAGTCATGGCAATCATGGGGGTTCAAGCGCTGTACCCCCGCGGTCGCCATGTCCTGGCTCTCGCTGCCAGGAGCAGTACCCGCGCCGCTCTCGGCAGTTTAACCCTCTAAATGCTGCAATCGATGCGATTGCTACATTCAGAAGGCAGGGAGAGGCATCGCTTACCCCTCTCTGGCGATCGGGTCCCTGTAGTGCAATCACAGGGATCCGATCACTGCCATGGCAACCCTGGGTCATCACCATGATGACCCCGGTTTACTGAGGTATGGATCGCCTCACAGACCAGGGCACCTCCGTCACCAGAGTTCCCTGCAACAAGGTCCCGTGGTAAAGACCACAAGGCCTAGGTGCAGGAAACCCTGGTGACATCACAAGGTGAACTGAGTTCATGGCGGCGGATCTGCAGGACACCCCGGTGATCCGCAGGCATGAACTCGATTCACCGTGTGATATCACCAGACTTCCCAGAAGCAATGTCCTGCAGTAAAGACTGAGATGAGGAAATGGCTGCAGGGAGCCCCAGTGACGTCAAAAAAGAAGATAACACACAAATATTCAACGTGGGCATTACACATGCGTTTTTTCCTGCATTTTTCACTGACTCCATTGAAGTCAATTGGTTAAAAAGCAGGAAAAAAATGCAGAAACAACTGACACGCTGCTTCTATTTTCAGCAACAAAAACTGCAAGAAACAGCGTGGGCACAGCAAGTGAGGATTCTCAGACTTTGCTGAGATGATTTTTCCTTGCTTTTATAGATTAAAAAAGCAAGGAAAAACGCATGAAAAAAGCCACGTGTGCACAAGGTCTTCTGTGTATGTAGCAGAGCAGTGCACAGTAATTTAGCTGGATTTAGATACAGGACCTGGCTGTGCGGCTTTCATCAAACTGCTGCAAACACTTCCCCTCTGCTCACCCTGTGACTGATTCTGTGGGATGGCCCCAATCACCTGATCAGCCTCATCCCCCCTCCCCACCACCAAATCCCAGTGTCCAAAGCAGCACCTGAACGGTTTACATTATAGTAAAATAACATAGAACGTAAAGGTCAGATGCACTTTCCTGCCACAGCTCAGCCCTCTCCACATGATCGCACATCAGTAAATAAACCATCAGACGCTGTCGGTGACTGCACAGAGCGAGGGGGAGGGGGGCAGAGTATATACAGCCATGCCTGCGCTGCTGGGACAGAGGGACACGGTAAGTGCCGGTCACACTGCACTGCTGCCCTCACCTGATCTATCTCCTGCAGAGGCCGGCACCACAGTGTACAGTACTCACATGCAGAGACTGGAGGGGGCAGAGCTCACGCTGCCCGGCCGCTGCTACTGAAAATGCACGAACAGCGCAGCTCCTCTCACTGACAGGAGCGGCTGCTGATCTGCAGCGCGGGCCCCTAACCTGCGGGCCCGGTCGCAATCGCGACCCCTGCGACCGCGGTAGTTACGCCCCTGCTGTTTAGACACATTTATAATGTCATTTACTGCATTTTGTGAAAAGTCACTCAGTTTTAGCTTGAGCTCATCAGATGAGGCGGCCGCTCAGCATTTTCCCCATTGTACCCACATTCATGATTTAGGGGTTCTCTTAAAATGTCGCACTACAAGTCACAAACTCACACCAGTAAAGGTGGAGCAACATTTCTACAAGTGTCATGTCTTAAGAAGTGTCAGATTTATTACACCTATTTTTATAAGTCTCTCTCAACGGCAACACACCTTCAACCACACTCACTTAACCCCTTCACCCCCTTGCCATTTTCCGTTTTTGTTTTTTCCTCCCCTTCTTCCGAGAGCCATATAACTTTTTTTATTTTTCCATCAATATGCCCATACGAGGGCTTGTTGTTTTGTGGAACGAGTTGCACTTTTGAACGACACCATTCCATCTGCCCCATATTGTACTGGAAACAGGAAAAAGTTCCAAGTGTGGAGAAATTGCAAAAAAAAAAAGTGCGATTGCACGATTGTTGTTTTTTTTTTTTTATTTATCATGTTCACTATTTTCAAAACCTGACCTGGCACTATGATTCCTCAGGTTAGTACGAGTTTGTAGATACCAAATATGTGTAGCTTTATTGTTATCTAGGTGGTGACAAAAAGTTTGTATATATAAAAAAAAAAAAAAAAAAAAGTGCTTTTGTTGCCATTTCCAAGACTCATAGTGTTCTCATTTTTTGGGATCTGGGGCTCAGTGATGGCTTATATTTTTCTTCTTGAGCTGGCGTTTTTAATTATACAATTTTTTGATACATGTGACATTTTGATCGCCTGTTATTGTACTTTAATGCAATGTTATCGTGACCAAAAAAGTAATTCTGGCATTTGGATTTTGTTTCTCACTACACCGTGTACCGATCAGATTAATTGAGTTTATATTTTGATAGATCAGGCATTTATGAACGCAGCAATACCAAATATGGGGGTTTTTTAATTATTGTTTTACTTTCAATGGGGCAAAAAGGGGGGTGATTTGAACTCTTAATTTCTTATTTTTTTAATTTTTTCATATTTTTAAAATTTTTATTGATTTTACCAGTCCCCATAGAGGACTATCCGATTGCTTCTGCTGAATAGAGTGATGCTTCTGCATTGCTCCGATCAGCAGAAATGTTGATCTCCTCTGAATGCTGGCACTCTGGTGTCATTCATAGGAAGTGAGTCATGACAGCGATAGGGGTCATCAGCTGACCTCATTGGCCCTCACGGGGCCACCAATGGTGGCAGGGATCGCATTATATCACACTGTCAGAGTTTGACAGCACGATCTAAGAATGGGATAGCACTTGCTGCTGCACTTTCCTGTATAGACCAATAAACCATACACTAATGCAGAGGTCTCCAACTTTTCTGACCTTGAGAGCCACATTCAGCTCTGAGAGAGAGTCACGAGCCACATCCCCCACAGCAGTGACACCCAGATCCCCCAGTACCCATATAATGACAACCAAACCTTTTCCACAGAAACCACACCGAGGAAAAATACGAAGATCCAGGGGTTCCTACCTTGATTCCATTCAGATCTTCTATTTTGTGTGGAGCTACTCACAGAAGTCAATATCTGGAGACCTGCTCTTCATAGCTGTTTGCTAGACCTGGTGCTAATGCACCACACTGGAATACAGCTGCATCACGAGCCCGCAAGCTGCTTATTCCTCCCGACTAGGTTACGGACCCCTACACTAATGTATTGGGGCTATAAAGAGACCAAAATAATACTTTTGTCCTTTTTTTAAAGGAGTTGTACAACATAAACCCCCAAAAAAATGTTAAGCTAATTTGTGCTGTATTGTCATATAAAACACCCCTACATTATTTATTTTATTTTTTTTTCTAACTTGTTCCTCTTGAATTATCCCTTTATTCTCTGCAGCTCTTTGTTTACCTGCAGCTCAACCAAACTGACATCTTCCTGTGCCAAACCTCACAGTCACAGCTTGCACCGCCCGGCCTCAGTGTCCAGCCCCGCCCTCAGCACACTCATTTGCTGTCAGTATTCTGCCCCCAGCACTGACCTCTCATCGCCCCAGCAAAGATGGGCACATTACTACATTATATGTGCGGTGGATGTGATGTGATTGTGCTGCACAGATGAGATCACTGCTCTGTATATCCAATCATTGGTAGTACATAGCAGTTATCCTGCTTCTCTCATCTGTGACAGCACAATCACCTCACATCCACTGCACATATAATGTAGTAATGTGCCCATCCCTCCCCCCATACTATAGTAATGTACCCTTTTCTTGTGCCCATCCTGTAGCAATGTCCCTTTGGACTCTTCTTCTAGCAGTGCTCTCTCCTGTAGAATTGCCCACTAGTCTGCCATTCTTCACACACACACAAAAAACAAACAAACAAATCCTTCTCACCTGTCCTCGTTCCATCGGTGCCCTGTGTCCTGCCTCTTGCAGCCGCTGCCCCCTTCTTGCTGATCGCGGCCTATGCAGGGGACCTTGCAGTCAGCACTTTATAGCAGAGGACTGAATTCCAGTTCTCCATTGATCAGCTGCTGGCCTATGATTGGCTGGCGGCTGATCATGGGTGTATACAGAGCTCGGCTCTGCAGAGCGCCTGGGAATCTGTCATCTGTTATAAAGCTCTGACTGCACAGCCCCCTACAGAGGCTGCGATTTGCAAGGCGACTGCGCGCCACAAGTAGCATCAGGGGACCGCAGCTGACAGAGCTTTATATCAGATGACAGATTCCCGGGCCCTTTGTATACAGCTACTGCAATGATCCGCTGCTGGCCTCTGGCTGGCGGCTGATCATAGCTGTATACAGCGCTCCCATCTGCGCATCGCCAGTGAATCAGTCATCTGATATACAGCACTGACTGAACGGGCCCCTGCACAGGCAGCGTCCAGCAAAGGGGCCACAGGCCTGCACGCTGCAAGTGTCGCGGGCAGAGGGGACGCGCTCGCCACGCTCAGGTCCGGGACTTCTGCTGCTGCTTGGTGGCTCGAGCGGTGGGCCGGACCCGGGGCCTCGAGCAGCGCTCCTCATCCACGAGTGAAAAGGGGGTGGTTTGTTTAGGGAGATAGTTCGTGACGCCACCCACGGGTCGTGGTGATTATTAGCACCACCGCTGCTGGTGACGGGGGTCCAGGGAAGGATGGTAGGGAGCAGCTAGGATGTTGTCCCCTCCGTGGGTAGGGGTTGGTGATCCCGGGGCCCGGATGGTGATACGGGGAGGCTGGATGGCTGGGGTGCAGGGTTGCAGGGGCAGCGCGGCGCGGTGCCGGATGGCACTGGTGTACTCACTCAGGCAGTTAATGACAGAGTCTCTGGTAAACCAAACGGCTGGATGGACGGGTCCCGTAGCCGGCTGCAGTGTTTGTGCTCTCCCCGGACAGCTGTCTTTCCCTGCACCTGTTAGAATGTTCTGACTCCTGTGGTTGCCCATCGGTAGTCTGCTCCCCGGCGTATTGGTGCCGTAGGAGCCCGTTTTGCCCGCAGGCGCTGGCCCTTGGATCTCTAGCCTGTGGCGGTGGCTGTATATCCTCTCGGTGTGGACTGTTGCCTTCTGTCGGGTCTTGGTTGTTGGGAAACCCCTGGGGTTCCTGTCACACTCGGATTTGACTATTGTCGGCGGCTCCAAGCCTGGTCGGGGTCCGATGGCCCTGCCTGTGTGCTTAGCTTCACTCCACTCCACGGTTCGGTACCGGTGGGCTACCGCCCGACCCGAGCCTGCGGTTCCACAGAGATCCACTAACTCCTGCAGACGGCCACCACCGTCTGCCAACCTTGCTCTCAGTGCCTGGGCTCCGACCCAGACACTTGCAGTTTCTGACCTCTCACTTTCACCTCTCAACTAAACTGACTGCTTTTCCTGCCTCCAGACCTGTGAACTCCTCGGTGGGTGGTGCCAACCGCCTGGCTTCACCCCACCTGGTGTGGACATCAGACTCTGGAGGGAGGCAACAAGGGTTTTTGTTTGACTGGTGTAACTGTTTAGGGGAGGGTGTGTGTGTGTGTGTTGTTATGTCTGTGACTACCTGGCTAGTCCAGGGTGTCACACAAGCAGCATCGGGGGCTGCATGCAGCGTACAGGCAGAAAGACCCCTGCACTATGGGATGTGTGGGAGGGTAAAGGGAAGGGGAGCGGGGATGCTACGCACTGTAACTGCCCAGCAGGGCGGCTACATGGTGTCTTCTGTGATGCCCGTCTACAAGGCAGGAATAAGCGCCTGCACTTGTCGTCGTGCATCACAGGAAACAGCAAAATCACGGCAGGAGTGGTCACATGACTGCTCTTAGCTGGGGGAGAGGGGCTGACAGCAGGGCAGGTAAGTAGTCACTATCTACTTACCTGCCCTAATGTAGCCCAATAGTGTAATGACAAGAAAAAGGCAAAATAAGTCAGATAACACCTTTAAGTGAATGGGAACACAAGTGTGGCACCCAGGGATATGGGGTACTCTGTTCCAGGCAGAGTCTCTATTGGGAATGTCACGGTGGTGGCCGTTACCCGGTTCCATACCCTGGACCCTTTTGTAATGGGGATATTTACAGGGGAGATTATTGTGACGACATGGACTCTCATGGGTTAACGTTTCTTAAAATCCAGCCAGACAGCATGATAGATTGTCTATACATGGGGGAGAAGTCCCTCATTGTTTTTACAAGACTCTTGTTGACTCAATGTAATTGTGTTGGCCACTGAAAGCTAGACGTATTGTTCTCCAGACATTTCCAGTAACCATTGTATTGTAGTTGTGTATTGATAATGTAATTACCTTAGTAGCCATTGTCTAGTCAGTGACTCCCAGTTTACATGTACACCCTCAGCCTTTCTAAGCACATCATTCCTCCAATGGGAGAATCAATCTTGTCCAACCAATCGATGAGGACACAGTGTATCCAAGGGGAAGGTTGTGGCTATAAAAAGGACTTCTTTAAGCCACCAGGTTGTTGATGGTTGATGGATTCAGTCTAAGCTCTTTGGAGCTGACTGGAGGATCAGGACACCTTATGGCTTCAATCTAGGGACTCCGGATCCGGTTGGAGACCATATCCACAGCCTAGGGATTTCGACTCCGGCTGCCAGGATTGTAACATCAAACCAAGACTACCTAAGGAGGACACTCAGGTTGGGACAGTTTAGTCACCTGTTACAGACTTTGCAGACCTCAGACAGCTTGGAACCTGTGAGGCATGGACATTCTAATCCCTGGTGAGCCAGCGGAAGGGTGAGACTCTGTTGCCTGTTACATTTGTGTGTTTTGCTGGTTATGCGTTATGTGCCGTTAATATTTTGGGGATCCAATAAAGTCTAATTATTGTGGTTCCCTCACCCTGTGTTGTCTGAGTAGTGTTACGCCCACGGTTAAGGAGGCCGGCGTTCAGTTGGGATGAGCCCTGAGCCACGCTGTCTTTCTAAAGGCGGCGGGTTTTAGTGGATGAGAGCGCCCACTGAGCCCCGTGTCTCCACAATTATGACAATGTTCCATTGTGACCTCACTTGCGGTGTAGCGGCTAAGTGTAGGAAGCCGCCGCTGCAGAATGTCTCTACTGGGGCTGATGGTATTGGCAGCTAGTATGGTAGTCCCTCCGAAAGTATGGTTTTGCCGCAGAGAGTGTATGGTACAGTGGGTGTCGGAAGAAGGTAGTCCACACAAGTATTTAGTGCAACTGATTTACTTACTTTCTGCAGAAGATGTTAACTGGTTGCCTGAGGCTGGCTGGTTTCGCCTCCAGGTCCCCTTCGTCCCAGTGCCAGTTTGGTTCTCTGGTACCTACTTCCCCTGCACCTGTCTCTGGTAAGTGGGTCCCCATGGTATAGAACAACTGGGAGTCCCCGTTCTGTGGTTTGTCCACTTCTGTCCACCTGACGGTAGCATGAACCCTGTGGGGTTGGAGTCTCTGGTCCTGTCCCCGGTTCTCCCTTTGCTACTGAGTCTTCAAATTCTTTAGGGTAAGCAAGATCCTTGACGAGGTGTTAACAGGTCGGCTTGAAGTTCTTTCCTGTCCTAGGGTCCTGTACCCCGTCGGTGCGTAGTTCCGGGAGTACTCCACTGGCAACCACTTCTCCTGGGTACAAGGTCACCGTTAACCTGAGTCAGGTTGTCACTTCGCTTCTACCTCCACACTCCGGTCTGACACTTTCAGCAGTCACTTCAGTTCTCTGTCTCATCTTCCCGACTACTCTCCACAGTCTGCCCCTTCCACCTGGTCAACTAGTGGACTGGAGTGGCTCCACCTCTAGTCGGCCATCCATTGGTCCTACCCTAGCTGGGTACCATTGTATGGGGGATTGTTGGGGAAAGCTGGGATTACCTGGGTTTTTGGTGGTACTGGCACTGGGGTTCTGAGTCCCTAAGGGGGTAGGTCCTGCATCCTTGTGGGGATGCAGAACCTTGTAGCACCCTGATGGTCTCAAGGGTGCAAGCAAAAGTTATACAGCAGAACCCAGCGCGTTCTTTAGCTATTTGCGCAAATGCATTGAGCACTTAACCTTACTGCTTGTTTTATACAGGATTGCTTTCCATGTTTATTTCAATGTATTTTCCTTAATACAGTTAGGTCCAGAAATATTTGGACAGTGACACAATTTTCGCGAGTTGGGCTCTGCATGCCACCACATTGGATTTGAAATGAAACCTCTACAACAGAATTCAAGTGCAGATTGTAACGTTTAATTTGAAGGTTTGAACAAAAATATCTGATAGAAATTGTAGGAATTGTACACATTTCTTTACAAACACTCCACATTTTAGGTCAAAAGTAATTGGACAAATAAACCAAACCCAAACAAAATATTTTTATTTTCAATATTTTGTTGCGAATCCTTTGGAGGCAATCACTGCCTTAAGTCTGGAACCCATGGACATCACCAAACGCTGGGTTTCCTCCTTCTTAATGCTTTGCCAGGCCTTTACAGCCGCAGCCTTCAGGTCTTGCTTGTTTGTGGGTCTTTCCGTCTTAAGTCTGGATTTGAGCAAGTGAAATGCATGCTCAATTGGGTTAAGATCTGGTGATTGACTTGGCCATTGCAGAATGTTCCACTTTTTTGCACTCATGAACTCCTGGGTAGCTTTGGCTGTATGCTTGGGGTCATTGTAATCTGTACTATGAAGCGCCGTCCGATCAACTTTGCGGCATTTGGCTGAATCTGGGCTGAAAGTATATCCTGGTACACTTCAGAATTCATCCGGCTACTCTTGTCTGCTGTTATGTCATCAATAAACACAAGTGACCCAGTGCCATTGAAAGCCATGCATGCCCATGCCATCACGTTGCCTCCACCATGTTTTACAGAGGATGTG
This sequence comes from Anomaloglossus baeobatrachus, assembly GCF_048569485.1. Lineage (NCBI taxonomy): Eukaryota > Metazoa > Chordata > Amphibia > Anura > Aromobatidae > Anomaloglossus > Anomaloglossus baeobatrachus. The sequence goes on from NC_134355.1 coordinate 380,866,155, forward strand.
GTGTGCCTTGGATCATGTGCCGTTCCCTTTCTTCTCCAAACTTTTTTCTTCCCATCATTCTGGTACAGGTTGATCTTTGTCTCATCTGTCCATAGAATACTTTTCCAGAACTGAGCTGGCTTCATGAGGTGTTTTTCAGCAAATTTAACTCTGGCCTGTCTATTTTTGGAATTGATGAATGGTTTGCATCTAGATGTGAACCCTTTATATTTACTTTCATGGAGTCTTCTCTTTACTGTTGACTTAGAGACAGATACACCTACTTCACTGAGAGTGTTCTGGACTTCAGTTGATGTTGTGAACGGGTTCTTCTTCACCAAAGAAAGTATGCGGCGATCATCCACCACTGTTGTCATCCATGGACGCACAGGCCTTTTTGAGTTCCCAAACTCATCAGTCAATTCCTTTTTTCTCAGAATGTACCCGACTGTTGATTTTGCTACTCCAAGCATGTCTGCTATCTCTCTGATGGATTTTTTCTTTTTTTTCAGCCTCAGGATGTTCTGCTTCACCTCAATTGAGAGTTCCTTAGACCGCATGTTGTCTGGTCACAGCAATAGCTTCCAAATGCAAAACCACACACCTGTAATCAACCCCAGACCTTTTAACTACTTCATTGATTACAGGTTAACGAGGGAGACGCCTTCAGAGTTAATTGCAGCCCTTAGAGTCCCTTGTCCAATTACTTTTGGCCCCTTAAAAAAGAGGAGGCTATGCATTACAGAGCTATGATTCCTAAACCCTTTCTCCGATTTGGATGTGAAAACTCTCATATTGCAGCTGGGAGTGTGCACTTTCAGCCCATATTATATATATAATTGTATTTCTGAACATGTTTTTGTAAACAGCTAAAATAACAATACTTGTGTCACTGTCCAAATATTTCTGGCCCTGACTGTATGTTCCTTACAAAATATAAAATCCTAAATAAGATTAAGAAGCATTTTCCAGACCATTTCCTTATTTCGTTTTTGTCTGTGAGTTATACAGTTGATAGACAATCAAGTTTTTCACATTTCTCCAGAGAAGCAACATTTTGCCTTTTGTTTCACTCTTCAGAAATATGATTTAATAACGGCAGAAAAATAGTTCTAAAGGGATATGGCTACAAAAATGTGCTATTTTTCTTCACTGCTTTTAAAAGATTTTTTTTTTTAATGTGATTGTTACATAAGTGAGTAGTTCCGAAAAGATACGACACTCTGTGCATGTAGGTGCTCGGATAGGGTCCCAGTCCTTGATATTGTAGTAAAGAAATTCAGCACTCAAGAAGGAAGGTACGTTTGAAGGTGATTAATACTTTAATGCAATAATTCCAACAGATAGTGTGAAAACACAGTTACATTTCGGTCAACAATATGACCTTTCAAACTCGCATTATGGAAAAACAGAAAAAATATATATACATGATATACAGACGTAAATCAGAGAAATCAAACATAACATCAAAAGGAAAAGAGTAAAAAATCATGTAATTGGGTGGAAAAGGGAAATAGAAGCACAGAATACAATAGGGACAGGTCACCATGCCCAGCAACAGCAACAGCATATAAATACATATATGTGTAAATATATAAAATATGTTTACGATAATCTAGTATCCATTAAGACAGTATATAAGAGATGTTCAAGATGTCTCTTCAGGGTGGGAGGCCACAGCTGTCATATACATAAATCAACTAGTGCAGGAGAAGTCCCCTCACAGTTATAGTACCTTAATTGAGCCTAGTGCACATGATCAGGACCCACTGCATCCTGGAAGTGACGGCTAATGACCTGCGGGGCTGCGAGACTCAGCAGCAGACCACAGCTGCTCGTGCGCACAATCCGGGTTTGGGCAGTTGCGGTCTATCTCAACTTTATTGAGCCTGATGTACGGTACTCTACGGGTAGGTGCCCTCACTTAGTATTCAAAGAGCTTTGGATGCGGCATGTTTCAGCTGCATCCAAAACGCTGTGCTGTACTGTACAATTAAGAAAGCCGCAGAGACACCATCACGTGTTTCTCAACGCTGCCAGGAAACTAGCCAGGTCTTTCACCGGGAAGGAACAACCACGGGAAGGGCAGTCTGCAGTCAAGGAGACCACCTATACCAAACATGGTATCCATCCACAGACAGCCGTTTCGGGGTATTTGCCCCTCATCAGTGTGGAGTAGGAATCTGGCTAGTGGGGGCAATGCCTAGTAAAAGACTCTCTGCGGCTTCCTTATTTGCATACTTCTCAGGGGGCGTTGCTCTAGAATCATTGCGTTGAGAAACATGTGATGGTGTCTCCGCAGTGGATATGTTGATCTCCCTAAGGTCAACAATGCTTGCTTAAGTAATCTTTTACTAGGCATTGCCCCCACTAGCCAGATTCCTACTCCACACTGATGAGGGGCAAATACCCCGAAACGGCTGTCTGTGGATGGATACCATGTTTGGTATAGGTGGTCTCCTTGACTGGAGACTGCCCTTCCCGTGGTTGTTCCTTCCCGGTGAAAGACCTGGCTAGTTTCCTGGCAGCGTTGAGAAACACGTGATGGTGTCTCTGCGGCTTTCTTATTTGCATACTTCTCAGGGGGCGTTGCTCTAGAATCATTGCGTTGAGAAACGAGTGATGGTGTCTCCGCAGTGGATATGTTGATCTCCCTAAGGTCAACAATGCTTGCTTAAGCTGTACTGTACAATCACAGTGAATGGAATTTCAGCCCGTAGCATAAACTGACCTGCGGTGCAGTTCTCCGAGCCGCAAGCATGTCAATTCTTTGTTGCGGAGTCGCAAGTGTTCTCAGGGAGAACAGAAGAGAAAGACCGCAGCGGTCCTAACCCTTATCGTTGACATATGCAGCTGCAGTCTCCTGCAGCGAAGACTCGGGGCCCCACAGGTCAGGATCTGTCACGTCCAGGACTCAGCAGGTCCTGATCGTGGGAACATACCCTAATAGAGCCTGGTACAGAATGCCCTTACAGAGCCTGGTACACAGTTAACTAATAGAGTCTAGTACACAATACCCTAATAGAGCCTGGTACAGAGTGCCCTATCAGAGCCTAATGCACAGTACCCTAATTAAGCCTGGTGCAGAGTACCCTAACAGAGCCTTGTGCAGGGTGCCCAAACAAAGCCTGGTGTACAGGATCCTAATTTAGCCTGGTCCAGAAAACCCTGACAGAGCCTGGTGCAGAGTGCTCTAATAGAATCTGGTGCAGAATGTCCTAATATAGCCTGGTGCAGAGTGCCCTAACAGAGTCAGGTGCATAGCACCCTAATAGAGACTGGTTCATGGTGCC